>NC_031775.1:3476223-3556786 GCF_001522545.3 Parus major | reverse complement strand
ATAATATAGATATGATACAATATAATACAGTATAATGCAACATAATACAACATAATGCAATATAATACAATATAATACAATGTAATACATTTCTTGTGGGGAAGCAGGGGTGCTTTGCATGGCTCAAGTAGGAGTTTGGTGTGCTTGGGTTGTCACTTTAATTTTTTGGCATTAATTTGATCAACGCTGATTTAAAACTGTTTGGAAAATTCTGGTGTTCTGCTGCAAAGTGGTTGCTTGAAGTTGGCATGGAGTTATTAAATGGAGTCACCCAAGATGTTTATGATTATTCTAAAGTCTGTGGCATCAAAAAAATTAATTTTTACTTTTTTCTCACTTTTTGGAGGCATAAAGTAAAAGAGAGGGAAAACTTCAATAGTAAAATTTACTTTTTTCTGTGACCACAGTGATTTGTTTTCTTGGCTTGAGGACACTTTAATTCTCTGAAGAAAGTCCTGGTCCCTTGGTTAAAATTAATTCTGGTTATGAATGCTGTAGCTGTACAGCAGCTGTGTATCAAAATAAAGGTGTTGTGTCTTCCTGTTACTGTTCTTCTGAAAGTTACAGAGAAACTGCAAAGTTCTATGTGGGATATAAAAGCATGGGCAAGGATTCCTGTATCCACTGTATCTTTTTCTGTACCCAGATTTTAGCAGTTTTAAATAATGGGTCTCTGATATTAAGGAAACATCCATGGCGAGTCGTGGCTTGTTACTCTCAGAAATGGTTGGGAATTTCCTTGGGCTTTCAGGTTATATTGATACAAATAACAATCTCCCTTTTTTTGTACTTTTGAATTAAAATCTCAGTCTTTCTTTCAAGCTGCTAATTTGTCTTTTTTTTTTTTTTTTTTTTTTTTTTTAATACATCACATCATTTTAGGCTTCTACTGTTCTTTTCATCTTCTAGAAAAGTTTTAACTAGTGTTGTTTACATCCACAGGTAGTGTTTTTGGGAAAAATGGGTTTCCATGATTATGGGGAAAGAAAAATTTTAATTTTAATCCCATAGCCAATTAACAAAACTGTTTAAACACAGAACAGAAGAAAACAGAAAGCCTTCTGTCACACAAAGGCGGTCCCTGCTGTTGAATTCCAAGGAAATGGATGGAATGTCAGTTATTATTGACATGCAGTAAGATCAATTCACAATTTTATTACCTTGACTTGATCCTTCGGTAGTCCTTTATGGGCATCCTGTATTTAGCTGAAAATTAAAGCTGTTGGGAAATGAATGGAGCATTCTCTGTGTTTACATAAGGAACTGTGTAGCAGCAGGGTAGGTCATTCCAGTGGGAATTCTGGACATGGATCTGCAAGGCCTGAAGGGGTCAGGCTCTTTCTGAGCTCTGGTCTGCAGTGGCATTGATGAGAAGAGTGATTTTAAGCAGAATTGTCTCATTAAAGGAGGATAATTCATTCTCCATGAATAGCCTCAACCTTCACATTGTCTCCTGGTCCTGAAAATTGCTTTTATGTGTTGGATCTGAGAAGTGTTCTTTGCAGGAGTCCCACATTGCTTTGGCAGGATGGATAAGGAGGGGGAATTCATACTTTTATTTCCCAGCTCCTCTCCACCCCACTAGTACACAGTGGCGCTCAGTGTGAGCCTGCCCCTCTCACTGTGCTGCCTGGCCTGCTTTGCTGCAGCACAGCAAGGATCAGCACTTGAGCAGCAAAGCCTCAAAGCCACGTCCGTGAGCATCCCAGTCTCTTTCATGCTTAATCCCTTCAGACTTAACCTTCCAGATAAGCTGTAAAATGTCCCCTGCCTTTACTTTTGACTGTGGCAGTCATCTACCCAAGGTATAAATAGATTATTGTGAGGCTGGCGGAGCAGGAGATCCGTGACTTTTGGTTATAGTGGTTATACAGACAAACAGTATTTGTCTGGGAATATTTTTAACTGTAAAATGAGGCCAAAATGAAAGAAAATGGAGCTGCACTCTGATACAAGAACCTGTAAAGGAAGTGTAATCCTAATTTGAATTCTGTTGTCCCCAGGTGAATAAAGTCCTGCCATTCAAACTTGGTGACATTTCAGTAATGAATTGTTTACCTGATGATTGATTTTTATAATCCTTCTTGCATTTTATTTGATGTTTTCCCCTTATTTTGTTAATGTGGAAGTCACTTTAAGTAAATGATTCTCAGGTCTTTCTTCGGGGCCAAACATGAACACTGCTCCTCAAAGAAAAAACTGGGAAAATCAGGAGATGGTGCTGGAATATGAGGGGCACTTAGACAACCTCAGACAACCTTTTATATTTCAGTGCCATTCTGATTTGGGTTTTGTGGCCATCAGAGAAGTGTAATTTACCTCGTCAAGCAAGTTGGGAAAACAATGGAACAAAAAGGTTTAAACCACCGAGGAGGAGTAGGGAGGAGATGGCCAAGGCTCTTTCCACCTGAGGACACAGGTTAGATTAGAAATTCCATGGAAGGACTTAATTTTTTTCCATAAGAAAAGTGATGAAACAGTGAACAGTGGAAAAAGGACCAAGACAAGCTGAAGCAACTCCATCCCTGGAGATCTTCAAGCCTTAATGGGTAAGGCTCTGAACAACCTCTTGATGTTGAACTGTGTGGAGAATCAGATTGGGTTATAGATGATTGTTAAGACACAAAGAAAAGAATTAATTCAGTTTGAGGTGCCTGAGAAGAATAGCACTGTGCACAGATAACAGGTGCATGTTCTGTGTCTGCTAAATTTATTTCATTCTAAATATTGGTGCCAGATTGAAAAGGCTTCTCTTAATGTAGAGGATCACATGAAATGATTGAGTGCAGACTATTTATTGTGTGTGCTACACTGATATCAAGCCCTGGAGATAATGCTCCACCTATCACTAGGACCTGAAGGTCCACTGAAAAAAACATTTATAACAGTTCAACATTCTAGGGTCAAGTAACAGTAAAAAATTCTGTACCCTCCATCAATATTTTAAACTTCCATTTTGAGGGTGACATGAGAAGCTGCATCCAAGTCCTCCTTTGGGATGGAGTGCCATAACATGTGTTTGTCACAGCTGAGGACCTGGCCCTGGCTAGCCCCACACAGCCTGACAGGAGCAGCAGGCGTTGGAGCAGGAAATTAAAGCCATGGTGTTGTTTTCAGCCAGCAATGGAGAAGGCGTACATGGTCTACATGGATTTTGCATTCCCAGATTTTTGTTGAGAGTGCTTTACAGATCCTTAGAGAACCACACAGGCTTTTTACACATTCCTTTCTGGAGGGAAAACTTTACTGGTAGATAAAAATACAGCTTTTGCTTGCCTGTTAGTGCGAGTGAGACAGGGTTTATCTAAAAGATAAACCAGAAAACTGAAAGAATGCTTTCAACCAGCACAAAAAATTCTGGAATTTTTGAGATTACTGAGGAATAAAATGAGTTTTATGTGTTTCCCTCTTCTGGAGGTCTGAAAAAGTCTCCCCACTGCTGAGCCCAGTAATATAAATAAAGTTATTTGCTGTACATCCAAGCATTTTATTTAAATACTGTGTGTGACATATCAATTGTGCACCAGCAAGGGTTGCTGGTGTTTATTCCAGGTTGTTGATAATCATGGAATCCCTAAGGCTGGAAAATCCCTCCTGGCCCATGGAGTCCAAGCTGTGCCTGATCCCCACCTTGTCCCCAGCCCAGAGCACTGAGTGCCACGTCCAGCCCTTCCCTGGACACCTCCAGGCATGGGGACTCCAAACCTCCCTGGGCAGCCCCTGCCAAGGCCTGAGCTCCCTTGCCATGGAGAAATTCCTCCTGCTGTCCAAGCTGAGCCTCCCCTGGCACAGCTTGAGGCCGTTTCCCCTTGTCCTGTCCCTTGTAACCTTGAAGGTTTATAGGAGATGTTTGTTCTGGAGCTGCAGTGAAGCAAAGATTTTTTTTTTTTTCTATGTAGTGAATTTTCCATTCAAACTTGAAATCCCTTTTTGTAGGGTGATCTGCTTCCAGGTGTTTCTAATAGAATGATAATTGGAATGGAAAAACTGTTTCAAGATGAAATTAATTCCTTTATCCTGGTGTGTGAATAGTGTTGGGTCAACTGCTTGATATCATAGTTGCAGGGGTGGTAAATTTTGTTAAAAAGGTGCAAATGCATTTTTAGTGTGTATTTTATAGTTAACATAAATTTTGTCACTTGGCACAGATCTATTCCCATAAAATAGAATAGAGATTGGCAGGCTGGACAAATGTTTACAAAGTTTAAGTGGAGATATTTCAATTTATTTTTCTATTTTCTTTTATGTTTATGTTGGCATTTCACTCATCTGTAAATAGAAAATCTTTCATTCTGAAAGTTGTTTCCAACTTAGATTAACTGCCCATGAAATTTATAAATTAGAGTTCTGTGAATAACCTTTTTTTTTAACCGTGTTCCACATACTCCTCATATTTTGCATTTTTTGTTCATTAAATTGAAAGATGACTATAGGGACAAATACAAATAAGATTGGAACAGTTACTCATTAACTTGCATTAGTTCTGCTGCACATTGCTTTGCTTCCCTATTCAAGTTTTCCTTCTACTTCCCTAAAACCTTCCAGGGTAGAAGGAACATGCCCAGACCAGAGTAGAACACTTTCAAAGGGATTCTTAAGGCAAAAGGGCCATGTACCAAATTCACTTTTTGTGTTTTGGAGTCCTTTTCTTGCCTGTATTTCTTTCATCCTTTTACAAGCATGATTACTTTCAGATGACCTCACTAACTGAAAATTCCTGGGATAAATAAGCTGGGGGAGATTTTTTCTCTTTCTCTCTTTCTCTTTTTCTCTTTTTCTCTTCTTCTCTTTTTCTCTTTCTCTTTCTCTCTTTCTCTCTCTTTCTCTTTCTCTTTCTCTTTCTCTTTCTCTTTCTCTTTCTCTTTCTCTTTCTCTTTCTCTTTCTCTTTCTCTTTCTCTTTCTCTTTCCCTTTCTCTTTCTCTTTCTCTTTCTCTTTCTCTTTCTCTTTCTCTTTCTCTTTCTCTTTCTCTTTCCCTTTCCCTTTCCCTTTCCCTTTCCCTTTCCCTTTCCCTTTCCCTTTTCATCTTTCTCTATCCTAAGCACAGTACTTTTCTCTGATTTATTGGAAAATATGAAGTTTGCATGGCAAGAGAACTGTCTAGGACCTCACAGAAATTGCTGCTTCCAAGGCCCAGAATTGTTACACCTTGAATAACTTTATTTTCATTTTACTTTGATTCAAAAATGCTTTGTGGGAGGGATTCAGCTGTTACAGGAAGTACTTTATAAAGAGGTGTAGTGATAGTCTATGGATATAAAGCCAGCATTTTATGTATTTTCTTCTAAAATTAATTTCTAACAAACTCTCCATTCCTCACTCTCCCAGGGTTCACCTTTGTTTATGAATTAGTGAGACATATTCGCATTTATATCAATATAAACACATACTCTCCACTTGGTTTTTGGAATGATATTAAAAGGATCTGGTTTTAAAATATTGGAAAAAAAAAATAATCAGAGAACTCCCAGTTCAAATGCCTGAAACTCTGTTCCCAAGATTCTTTGTGATGTTAATTGGGACAGCGAGGGACAGGGCTAAGGTGGGCTGGGCTCTTCTAACTTGGAAATGGCTTAGTGCTGGGAAGTGGTGAGTGAGGACCCAAACCTTCGGCTTGTAGATTTAATTTTCAAGGTCAGAATTTAAGAAATCATCTGTGGCCAAAGAAGAGGGATGGAATTTCCATAGCTTTTGGATTAGGTGGGCTGTTAAGTAACTGAAATAATTTGGAGGAAACATGCTCGGAATGTGCAGTAGAGGAATCACAGAATTGCTGAGGCTGGAAAAGACCTTCAAGACAAAGTCCAACCATCAACCAGCACCACTCTGTTCCCCACCAACAATGTCCTCAAGCACCACATCCATACATTTTTTGAGCACTTCCAGGGATGGGAACTGTATCCCTGCTCTGGACAGCCCCTCCCAGGGCTTTACAACCTTTTGAGTGGAGAACTCTTTCCTGATGTCCAACCTGAGCCTCCCCTGGCACAGCTTGAGGCCGTTTCCCCTTGTCCTGTCCCTGTTCCCTGGCAGCAGAGCCCGACCCCCCCTGGCTGTCCCCTCCTGTCAGGGAGTTGTGCAGAGCCAGAAGGTTCCCCTGAGCCTCCTTTGCTCCAGACATAACTGAGACTGAGATTTATAAGCTGCTGATTTGAATAAGAAGGGACAATCTTTTTGTGAACTTGTTTGCTTTTGCAATTTTCACATGACATCACTAATTTTATATCAGCATTTATTCTGTTGACACCTGTTTATTCAAATACTGAGGCAGAGCAGAGACTGAAAAGAGATTTTCTCTTATAAAAAAATAAATCTTTCAAATCCAAGTACCACAAAGAAAGGTGATGAATGTTGACGTGGGTACCTGATACATATTCTGCAGTAGGACCATCCAGTTATATGGCAGTGTAATGTCAGTGTGATTTCACTTCCTAAACCTGATTCCTGGGGCAACTGGAGGTGTTGTGGCAGGAGAAGTTAAGGTATTCCAGAACAGTGAGTTCATGGCAGTCTGCCCTCTGCTTATTTTGTCTTTCTGCTAACTCGTAAAAGCACTGTAGATGTACATTTCTTTGAAGTGTTTACAAGGTTATTTTAGCTGGAAAGTTAAAATATAGAGTATTACCTTTGAATGTGAAAGAGGTGTAAAGCACTGGCCTTAGTGTCATAAATACACAATGAAAAAAATACCTGGGTTTTATGTTCTGTGACAGCACTTCCATAAAACACTTCTGTAATGAGTGAGGAACAAGTTTCACAGAGCTGAATTTTAAAGCAAACTTTATTGCTGGAGCTACTGCTGGTTTCCAGAATGCACCACATTGTGATAACTTCAATCTCTGTCCCACCTTTTGCTGTTTGTGAATTAATATTGTGGGTCATTTTAATTCTTACATAATTTTTGTACTTTTGTCTGCTTAGAAGCCAAATGGAATGAAAGGATGAATCATTAGTGCTTTCAAGTATGAGAATCAGAAGCTGTTCAGAATTTAAATTGGAGCTCTCTAAATAATATACATAATTAGTCTCCTGGGAATGCCTGAAACCGAGGAATTTGATGCATTAATTGTACATCAAACATCTTTTGCTTCCCTCAGTAAATGTCAGGTGACCCAGATGGAGCTGCACCCTGAACAACCTGAGCACAGAAACAACAGGAAATTGGAGAGGAAATTCACTCACTTTAGCACTGTGAGAAGTGAAAGGATTTTTGTCACCACTTTTCCTAAAGAGCTGAAGCATTCCATGTTTTCTGGAGTCCCAGAACCACGTGCACTTTGCCTGTGTTGATGTCAGTTGTCCTCACTGCTGCTCCAAAAGTTTCCTTGGAATGAAGGGACATTCTGCCTCCCTGCCTGAGCCAAATCCTGGAATCATTTTTCGGAGCTGCTGTCAGAAGTTGACATTTTTTCACTGTTTGTTTCAGGTGACAAGAGCTCAGGTGAGCTTTTGCAAGCAATTCATTAATTCCCTTGATTTCCAAGCTGGAGGAAAACAAATTGCTTTACTCTGGAGTCATTGCTGAAAATTCATTGGAAGAAACTATTCCTTGTGAGGGTGGTGAGGCCCTGGCACAGGGTGCCCAGAGAAGCTGTGGCTGCCCCTGGATCCCTGGAAGTGTCCAAGGCCAGGTTGGACAGGGCTTGGAGCCAGCTGGGATAGTGGGAGGTGTCCCTGACATGGCACAGGGGGTGACACTGGATGGGCTTTAAGGTCCCTCCAACCCAAACCAGTCCATAAGTCGCTAAATGAGCTTTCTTCACCTCAGTGTAGTTTTCCATCACCTGTCAAGAGCACATTTGGAGAGAGCAATGGAGAAAACCAGCCTGTTGTGTTCAAGAATTGGGGATTTACTGCAAAATGATGGTTGAGACTTAGAGCAGCCGTGAACAGGGCAGTGCTGTGGGACTGAGGAGGCAGGAGAGGGGACAAAGACAAAGAGTTTGTGTTTGGCAAGAAAGGGTCTGGGCTAAACCTGTGTGCGAGGTTTCAACCCTGAGACACTTTAAGTATAGCCTGGAGGTCTTCTTGCTTTTCTGGAAAACGCTGCTGCCTGGGCTGTTAGAAACAAAATAATTTCTTTCTTTGTTTCCTTGAGGCAGTAAAATTCAATGTTGTCTCCACTGTTGAGCAGGACTGTGCCCAAGCTGGAGAAAACTTTGTTTGTTCTAAACTAAAAATGATCTAAATTTTCAGAGGTTATTTAATTAACTTATTTAAGACTGAATATTTTACAGCTCTCTGGAGTAAAAAGAACATCTGTGAAAGTAAAGATGCAAGCAATGATCTTGGAGTATATTGCCAATTCCAACTGAGAAATCTCAGGGAGTCAATTACAGTCTTGAAATTCTAGAACATGCAATCCACACTTCAGAAATAGGGTTTAATTTGAATCTTTTCCTGCTGCAGGAGGCTGTAAATATCACATGGAGTTGCTAATGAATGAGACATGATGAAAATGGGAGAATGGATTTTAATCCTCAAAAAAAACCCACCAGAAATTTGGGTATTTCATAACCCAAGGTATTTTATTTTGATTGCTTAGTAATTCAACATGTGTTTGCCTTAGAAGTTGTATGTGTATATAAGATGGAAGCTATTGGAGTTTTATTCTACGTTTATATAATTATTGTGTGTCTTATTGTGCTGGAGAACATGTAGAAAAATATCAGTGTCTTTTTGTTATACAGAAAGCATTTCATGATGGGAAGGAAGAATTCCAGAGGATAAAACTGATTCTCTGTCAGGCTTGCACACTGACTCCCACCTACTGCCAAGACAGAGAGTAGTAAAGTTGCCCCACAAGTTTGCTGGTGAGACCAGGAAAGTGCCAGAAACATCTGGCAGGAAAATGAATTCCAGATTTCTGCAGCTGCCTTCTTCCCTTACCAAGCTGTGCCATTGGAAGGCTGGAAATTTGCTTTAGGAGTTGAACTAGTTTACCGTTTTAATTTAAAATGTTTAACTTTTTTTTTTTTTTAAAAGAAATTGCACTGTTGCATAAAGAATCAATATGGAGCTAATCCTTAAAATATATAGGTTCACAGCACAGTTTATATTGAAATTCTCAGGCTGTTTTGGGGAACGTTTTCTCCAGTTCTGGGCATAGTGGAATACTTTGGGATGATGCAGAGGAAAGAGCAATCGAGTGCCAGAGCTGTATTTAATTTGAAGCTGAAGTACTTCTAGATTTAATATCCCTCAGTTCCTCCATGGTGGCATTAATATGATTTTGGAGAGGTTAGAAAGGAATAAGCAAGTTCTGCATGCAGAGATGGTTTCCTGAAGCAGAAATTTTAAGGCTTTATTTTAAATTTTTCACACTCTATGGGATGGATAATTTAAAAATCACTCATTTGTTTCTTATCCTGAATTTTTTCTTTAATCCTCAATTACTACCCATGTCTAACAACACGTCCCTTAGTAGGTGGAATTTTTCTGTGGCGCTCTACAGCACTCCTGCATGCAACAAACCCCTTTTCATCCAGGTGTGTGGAGGTCTGGGCCCTCTAGAGCTGTCTGGTTTCACCTGCCACTTTGATTTTAAGTAAAATACATGACAAAGGATTTATCTCCTGTTACGATTATCACAAAATCTCCAACACTTCCTCACACAGTAATTCCTGGTACTGTTTCTTTTCTTAATCCAGACACTTCTTCCAGAGTTATTTCTCCTAACTTTTTCTTCCTCACATTCTATGTCACACTAGGAATTTTTTCAGTTCAGAGTTAAACATAAAAGTTGTGAAATTAAAGGACTGCATTTGTTAGCAAGAAAATTAAAACAGCTTCCAGCAACAATATATCACATCAATCTATCTTTGTGGCAATTATTTTCATACATTAAAATTCATAAATTAGACCTTAATAGGTGAAAAAACTCCTTCACTTTTGTTACTTGATTCTGTTTGCAGAGTATTTGTACTTATTATGGCATTTTTCCTTAAATTGAAGTTAAATTTATTACTTAGAAGCAAAATATAAACCAAAAAGCCAAGAAACAAATTTTAAAAAAACTAACCCAAAAAGACACACAAAAAGTTTATGCTTTTATTTGACTCTGTTCCATTTTTTCTGCTACAGCATTCCCTGGGGACACCATACTCCTGTTCCTTGGAATGGCACCTGGATTTCGGGGCTGCAGCTGCCTTGAGCAAGCTTTTTTTCCTGCTTTTTCTCTGCTGAATATTCACAGGTGTCAAGGTCTGCACTCTGAATTTTTCACTCTGCACTGATGGCATTTTTTGCTGCTGAGGGTCTGTCAAGTGCATGTTTGGAAGCTTTGGCACCACAGAAAGAGGTGTTACGTTAATTAACTGCTTCCACAACTTCCTCAGAGGGTTGGGAACAAATGCTGCCTCCCCCTGTGCTGTCTCCAAAAATCTGGTGGAATAACTGTAAGTCAGGAGCTGAGTCAATACTTATTTCCTTTTTTCCTTGAGCTGTACCCTCATGGAGCTCTTCACTTTGAATAAATCACATGATAAAGCAGCGAAATTTCCATAATCCTGCTCCCATGGCCTAAACAAAATGAAAAGGTAGGATTGCTCAAATAAAGGCCAAACAAACACATTGGTACTGCTGCCTTGATGTAAATTAAGAGGTGTAGAAGGTTTTCTGACTCTGTGTTTTGACTAATCCTGACTAAGCTTCATCTCCACCAAAGCCTCATTTAGACACGGCTGGATTTTGCAGACTGAATGAGTCATTAGTAAAGCACCCATAGCAGTTCCTGAAGGGCTACATGAGCTTTAGGAGAGCCCAAGAAGCAAGTCATTCAGAAAGGAATTTATATCCTGTCCAATCTAATTAAATAAAAATAATCAGCTGTATAGAAAGAAGAAAGGACTGAAAATAAGGGGGTGAGAGGGGACAAAAGGAAAGTCCTGAAATTGCAGGGATACCTGGACAAATCCTTTTTAAAACTGCTTGTCCTAAAAGTGTGGGTGTTTTTTTTGTTAATTTTTTAAAAATATTATTAAATCAGACATCTTTTTCCTTCCTTATTTTTGCACTGCAGTGTTTGGTTGGGATTTTCTGCTTTCCTCTCTGACACAAATCAATGTCTCCAGAATTTGTCCTTATGCAACCTTTACCATTCTCCATCAATTGGGGTAGATTCTGTGTTTGGTTTAGCTTGGCTGGGTGGTGTGACTTGTGAATCCCTCCATGGCAATTCAATATTGTGGAGTCATTTTCTATCACTGGTATGGTTTTAAACTCACACGTTGTACAAAGTGAACTCTTTGTGATCCCTTCTTTTTGACACAGAGTTTTTCTTGGAGCAAATAAATAGTTGAATATTCCATTTAGCAGAAAAGCTCTTTTTTTTTTCCTTTCTCCATCCTTCCCTGCCAGGTTGTGTGTGTTTACTGTAGATTTACAGCACTAACTCTTCTCTGTGTTTGTGCCCTGTTCTCAGAGTCAAGCTGTGTCACACAGGAAGCTCTCAAGCCCAACTCCCTGTGTTTTCTCCATCATTAAATGCTTTGCATTTTCTCACCTGTGTAAGTGCAGCTCAGAAATTCCTTCAGCTGCATTCCTTAGTGGAGTGCAAGGAACAAAGCCTCCTTTTTCTGCCATTTGATATCTCTCTCTTCCAGGAATATCCAAGTTTGGCAGTTTGACCATGGGTGTATAACTTCACTGCTGGGAATAACCCAGCATGACAGCAGGAACAGGGAAAATCCAAACAGAGCTTATGTAATCATCAAATCCAAGGGACTGAGTGGGGATCCAAAGTAACCTCTTCTCTGACTATAAGTCTTTAATATCACAGAATCCCAGAATGGTTTGAGTGGAAAGGTACCTTAAAGCTCATCTCATTCCATCCTGTGCCATGAGCAGGGACACATTCCACTATCCCAGGCTGCTCCAAGCCCTGTCCAACCTGGCCTGGGACACTGCCAGGGATCCAGGGGCAGCCACAGCTTCTCTGGGCACCCTGTGCCAGGGCCCTTCCCTCTCTCAGAGGGAAGAATTCCTTCCCAATATCACATCTAACCCTTCTCTCCTTCATCCTAAGGCCATTTTGGTCATTTGTCATTCTGCAGTTTGTGTGTGTTGGTATTTGGCCAGCCCAGATGCACTGTGCCAAACCTTTAATGGTTTTTCACTGTAGGTTCTTCTCTAACATGAGGCATTTAGGCTGGAGAGGCCACCAGGCACCTGCCCTTCCAGCAATCAGTGCTGGATAATCCTGCATTAATCAGGATGTTCTGAGATGGAGCAACTCATTTTGCTCCTGTGTCCCCTGCAGTGAGGCTGCTCTCAACATCCTGCCTCAAACTGCCTGTGGCTCTTTAATACATATTTATCCTGTGCCAACGGCCTTCATCTTGCTGAGGTTAGTTTGTGTTTGCCCGTGCACAGCTGGTGTATGAAGAGAGCAATAGTCTCACCTTTAGGCCTTCATGTTGTCAGATTTAAGAAGTTAAGCGCATCCTGCCTTGTTTTGTTAAACTCTCTCGAGGTGTTTCTCCCCCTTTAATTCCTTCTCTTCACCACCTCTGCACTCCAAAAAGATTAATTTCAAGTACACAGCCCAGACAAGAGGTGGTGTTGGAGATAAGACCTCACGTTGCTCCCCAGGATCTCAGCAGACCTCTGGCCCTACCTGAAACCAGGCGAATGGACTTGGCAAAAAGCAGCAGCAAAACTGAGGATTAAAAAAGCATTTTGAAACGTGAACAGCTTGGGGAAGTGAAGCATGAAACTGTAAAATCACATACTTGGCATGTCATGCTCTATGTGTGGAGTCACCTGTAAGTATTTATGACATCAGGGGTTTGATTAAATATTTTACATTATAAAAAGTAAAGCATCATGTTTAATTGTTATGCAAGATCCAGAACCAACTGAAGCAGTTCTACTTAGCTTCTACTTATCAGACATATATTTTGATCATATAAATGGATTATTTTAGATTTAGGGTTGTGTGATTTATTTTTTTTTTTTAATCAATGGTAAATTTAGTGACTTTTGGTTAATCCCAGGTGTTAGGCCCATTGTGGTCATTCAGAAGCATTTTCCTGTTGTCCCCTGGACTGATCCTGTACTTTTCCACAGATAAATAATGGATTTAAGGAATCCAAAATGTGAACTGGTCTGTGATGCACTTTCTGATTTGATGTTTGAAGCTACTGCACTGTCTGTGAGACTGAGCCTCTGCTGACATGACTGAGAAGGTTCAGGGTTTTGTCCTGAAGTTATCAGTGTTTGTCCAGTGCCAGCTGGGAACAAAGCACTCCAGAGCCCTAAGGAGATGTTTCCAGTCTACTGAGTCATCTGCTTGTGAAACTCAGGATCAGGACAAGGCCCTCCAGGTTCAGGTTTTCAGTAGACAACAATCATGTCTCCAGGTTTCATTCATTTGAGATGCAGCAAAATGACACACTTTGATTATCTCCTGATGTCATGAAGTTTTCCACTTTCCCCTGGCACAATGACCATTCAAACACACTATGGAAATGTTCACATCTGACATCCTACAGGAATATTCCCATCTGACAGACGACAGGAATGTTCACATTTGACATTTTCGGCTGCTTTTGCAGATGATGTTGTTCTCTGTGGGGACTTGTCCATCACTGGGAGCAGTTCAGGCAGCAAAAGCTGCGAGCTCAGCACAGCAGCTTTTTCTTGGCTGTGCCAGAAGAGCTGCTCCTGCTGCTCCATGGATGTGGCTCTAACCTTGTGGGGAACCTCCATGCTCCATGTGCGTGTCCTGTCCTGGAATTACTCCCAGGCTCTCTTGAGGTGTGCTTTGAACTGTGTGCTTCTGTCTTGGTGTAAATTATCATGTAGTCATGGAAGGGTTTGGGTTGGAAGGGTTTCAAAGCCCATCTCATTCCACCCCCTGCCATGTCAGGGACACTTTCCACTGTTCCAGGTGCCTCCAAGGCCCTGAGTCCAACCTGGCCTTGCACACTTCCAGGGATCCAGGGGCGGCCACAGCTTCTCTGGGCACCCTGTGCCAGGGCCTGCCCACCCTCCCTCAGAGGGATGAATTCCTTCCTAACATCTCATGTAAAAAAGTCTTGGTTTCTGACTTTATTGCTGACCCATGGGTGCTCAAGCAGGTTTTATTGAGGCAGGCTTTAGAGGTAGTGCTGTTTTGTGCACTCTCAGCCCTGGGTTGGAACTAAAGTGTAGTCACAGGGCTGGGCTGGGTGAATTTTAAAGCATCTTAAAAGAATCTGTCTGAATATGGAACTTCTGTATCTGTGACCTGTTTTGCAGAACTCCTAAACAGGTTTATTTCTTATTCTAATCTGGTAGAGATGATTAATTTGCTTCAATACCATTGTTTTTAAATGTGTGACTTTGATTTTAATGCGGGTTAGACCCTGGATTTTCATCTGAATTGCAACCCAGTCTACAACAGTGTCTGTGACAAAAGTTCAATATCTTATATGGCTTATTGTTTTTAACTTCTTCTGTAGCAACTTTTCATATTTGTTGCTAATTATCACTAAAATCAGTTCCATTAATGATTTTTGCTTAAATACACTTTCACTTCAATAATTTTTATTGTGTTAATTGTTGTTCCAAGCTTAGACTTTTTAGAACAAATATGTTTCCCTCAAACAATGTCTTAAAGTGTTCTCAGCTGTTGTTTTTTTAGATGTGGTTTTTCTGGTGTGTGTTTTTCTGGGATTTTCTTGCTCTTCAGCTCCCAAGTTGCCTTTATCTGAATAACTGCAGCTGTTCTTAACACCAGCCCTGCCCCTCCTGTGAATGAGTACCAAACCCCTCCTGGAGAAAGGATGTGTATTTTGACTTTTGTATATTGAGAAAGCAGATTTGGAACAAACTGGGGAGGATTTCAGACCTACAGCTGCTCTGGACTTAGGTGTACTAAAAATAAAAGCAGGAAAGCTGCAGTATTTTCCATACTTGTTGTTTCAGAATCATGTTTCAATTTATGTATATGTTAATGGCTTAAACTGAGTTATCCTGAGAATTTTCTGATGTTAAAGTCCCTTTTGGCCTCCCACATTTTACCCATCTGATAAAGAGTTTATTCCACCAAAATTCAAGGTGCCCACACTTTTTTTGAGAACTTACTTTTATTGTTGCTGTCTCCTTGGCTGAATAAACTCTGTTATATATTTTCTATTTCTGTATTGAACTGTGCTGCAGATGACAAAGCACAGCCTGCTCCTACCTCTACAATTTCTGCCCAAGTGCCCAATTCCATTTTCTTCCAGTTGTTATTTTAATACCATTCAGTAACTCTTTATTTCCATAAATTCTCTGGGCTTGGTGATGTGCTGGCACCAGCTGCTGCCAGAGGTGCACAAGTGCCCTGATGAGTGCAACAAGGGTGGTTTGTGATGAGTTGTCTCCTCCTGACCTCAGCTGGGGAATTATTTCTAGCGGTGCTCTCCTCCAGGCCCTCTATTGTTTGCTGAGACAATGCAGCTGCACTGAAATACCTCTGTGCACAGGACATTTTGCATTTCTTCAGCTGCACTCCCAAGATAAAAGGAAAAGATTAAATTCTTCACAACTGAATTGTGGAATTCCAGAGAAAATGCCTATTTCATCTCCTCTAGCCTATCATCTGTCTATTAAAGTCACAGAGAACACAGCAGCCTCTCTTAGCCCTTATTCAAAACAACTAAAAAGAAACTAGAATTTTTTTAAGTGGAACCTGCCCTGCAATCATTTGAATTTTTTTGTTGTGGTTGTGGGGTTTTTTTTGTTTATTTTTATTTTTCTTTTCCTGGAGTAGCCAATAATTCCAGAAATCGGTGTCCAGAAAAACTGATTAAGAAACTATCTTACTCTTTGTGCTGCTATCAGCCGACACTGTGTTTTAAAACATGTTGTCCAATTTAGCATATTAAACCACAATATACATATTCTGTTTCTTGTAAGGCATAGAAAGGAAATTAAAGATCTCTTGAAAGATTTTTGGCCCTATTTCCACCAAGAGTTAAAAAACAATAACAATAAAGCTGCCAAAATGATACAGAGATCTTATCTCAGGCCTGACTGTTCCATTGGTTTCGATCAGCAATATTGGACATGTAGGGATTTTAGCTCTGTAATCGTTTGGATTATGCCTGTTTTTTGTGAAAGCAAAATTGCTTCGTTTTTAGTCCACTTATGAATAACAAAAGACTGTGAAATCTCATTCATGGTGTTTGGTTATCTTTAATGCTTATGTTGAAAACTTAGGGAAATTGGTATCTAGAGCTTATAATTAAAAATCAAATACAAAATTGAGTCTGCATCCTGCTGCAGGATTGATTCAAGTCAGTCATCCCTAATGATGGGGGAATGCTTCTGCCATGATTAGACAGCTTCAGGCTCAGAGGAAAACCCTTTAATTAGCTAGGAGAAGAAAAGCTGCTGTGGCTGAGGCTGTGCAAGGTGCTTAATTTGCTTACTTGTCTTTGGCTGCAGGTGCCACTAATGCTGAAAAAAAAATCTTGTTGAAGAAAAATTTCAGGGTTTGGGGCAGGGGTATTAAAGAAAGTTTAAAATACTTCTTCAATTCCTATTTTTTAGTGTTTTTCCCTGTGGTACTAATCTATAAATACAATTATTTGTCTTTAAACATCATTATTGTCTCTCTTAGCTGTGACGCCTAAACTGACTTCCTTCATTTAACCTCAAAATAATTGTTCTGGTTATTCCCATGTTTTGATTGTTAACCATGGAATACATTGATTCCAGAGGTACTGCTGGTCATGGAGAGCAGATCATCTGATAAATTTTTTATGTCAGGATACATTTCCCAGGAATTTTCTTGGCTTCCTAAAAAAATATTTATCACTGCATCAGAGATATTCCTCAGCTCTTGTCATCCTTTAAGACTGGGACTCTGTTTTCAGAACTCAAGCAAATACTGCCCTTTTTAGGGTGATTTTTTCTTTTAAATCAGCACAAGAGCAATGCAAGAATACTCATCAATTTAGAGCTTCCTGTCAGGTTTTATACACACTGCCTGAAGCATAAATCACTTAGAAATTCATCTTTCAGAAATCATTGCACCTTAAAGGAATATTTATCCTTTCTATGGGCTGGACATGAAAAGCCCTGAAGGAAAGCAGATGCTATTGGAAAGGCTTGATGAGATACCTGGGATTGCAGTAGAATGTGTTTTTAAAAATCAGATCAAATACTTGATCTTTAGCATTTTTAAGGTGGTCTGATAATGCAGACTTGCAGCTGGACTCATTTCTTATCTGTGCTACGATTTTTTTGTCCACCAGAGTGACAGCTGTACTTATTTTTTATAGCCATTCTGTACATCATCATTTATGTTTTGATTGTGTTATGTCTGAACACAGGGAGATAAATGGAAGCTGTTCAGAGGAGCAAAGAATGAAGGTGGTGGTGACCAGTTTTATGGCATTGCTGGAAGCAGCACTTAAAGGGCGTTACTGAAAATATGGGAGGTTTTGGACCTTTTTTCCTAGAATACAGCACCAGCACACCTGGGGTCTGCCTTCCAGAACAGCAACAGATACCTATGTTCACCCCATCCTAAGGTGATTCTTGGGCTTTCCAGGTGGGCATAACTCTCTGTGACCAGGCCTTGTCCTGGTGCTGAAATTCCCTTATCATATGGACAAGTAACACTAGGAAATATAGCAGAAGTTCAATCCCTTGCACCTCATTGTATTCTGGCCCTGATAGTACAATAGTGAGGTGCAAGACTAATGGAAAGATCAGAGGAAATATGCAATTTCAGGCCAGGGAATTTTGCTTGTTATGGAATTAGGCCCTGGCTTGGGCAGTGCTGGTAATGGAGGCTGTTGCTGGCACAGAACTGGGACCACTGGTGGATCCACCTGGGGGCTGAGCTGACCTTCAGTGGGACCTTTAGAGTCTGGAGAGTTGAATGGACAGAAACCTGATGAGGTTCAGCCAGGGAAATGCAGGTCCTGTACCTGGGCAAGAACAACCCCCAGTGACAGCACAGGCTGGGAGCAGGAGCAGCTCTGCAGGGAAGGACCTGGGGTGCTGGTGAGAGACGAGGTAACCATGAGCAGACAGAGTGTCCTTGCAGCCTGGAGGGCCAGTGGGATCCTGGGGACATCAGGAAGTATATGGCAAGTAGGTCAGGGAGAGATCCTGCCTCTTCTGCCCTGTCCAGGTGAGGCACACCCAGAGTATTGTGTCCAGCTCTAGGCTCTGCATTTCAAGGACAAGGAACTACTACAGAAGGTCCAGCAGAGGCCACAGACATGATTTGGGGTCCGAAGCATCTCCCTGATGAGAAGAGATGGCAGGAGCTGGGCCTGGTCAGTCTCGAGAAGGGAAGGCTGAGGGGAAATCCAATCAATCCACACAGATATCTCCAGGGGATTGCACAGGAGGGTGCCAGGCTCTGTTCAATATTGTCAGTGACAGAATGAGGAGCAGTGGCCATACAACACATGTTCCACTCCAACATGAGGAAGAACTTTCCATGGAGGGTGGCAGAGCCCTGGAACAGATGCCCAGGAGAGTTTCCCTCTCTGGAGGTCATCCAAACCCAACTGGACGTGTTCCTGTGCCACCTGCTCCAGGTGCCCCTGCCTGGGCAGGGGGATTAGACTGGATGATGTCTAGAGGCCCCTTCCATCTCCAGGTGTTCTGGGATTCTGGGAATATTTACTGTGACAGTTTGTGGCCCTGCAGTGGGCCCTGTATAATGCAGAACTGGTGGTTTTGTCTGGTATTGCCCTGCCTTGCGCAGGGTGGGAATTCCAGGTGATTTTTACCTGCTAGCAGCAACAGCACTAATCCTTGTCTGAGCAGGGACTGGAACAGTTTCCTCAGGTGGTTTCAGTATGCTCTTGGAAATTGTCTTGGCTCCCAAGAATTTCAGGCTGAGGACACCAGGAATTCTTTATAAAGCCCCCCTCAGCATGGCCATGCATCATAGCACCTCTATTTAAGGCAGGAGCTGATTTTCCAGTGTGCAGGGGGGTCAGAGGGAACATCAGCACATCCTGGGGTCATCTCTACATCCTCAGGGTTGGCAGTTCCTGCTGTCAACATCCTGTAATTAGTGTTTGGAAGCTGAATTATTTAGTGTTCTGTGTTTCATAGCTGCTGAAGGGATGAATTTTATTTACTGCCTCAGGAGCTGGTTATTCCGTGTCTGAGTAGGTGGATATTCGTGGAGAGAGCTCTTCACTCGCTGCCCTTGCACTCCCCAGATTTGTTTCTCCTATCCAAGGAGTACATTCTCTTGGGAGAAAATAGGAATCTTGGTAGGAATTCCCTGTCTTAAGGTAGAGTCATTTAAACTGTGTTTAAAGGATGTAAAATGGGTTGAGATTTTTTATTGTCTAATCTTATATGGAGTGAAAACATTTATATTATAAAATTCCGCACTGCCTTATCCCCTCTCACAATTCCACCTCTCCTGGGCCATTCTGAACAACAGGTTCTTCCCAAGTCTGAGGTCTATCAGGAGTCTGTGGGATTTTAGTCTTTCACTGGTTTAATGTCTCTCACAGTCAGATTAGTTTAAGTTGACACTACAAAAAAGTGAAAAGAAATTCTGTAAAGTCACAGAGTCATAGAGTGACTCCGGATAATGCATGGGTTTTAATTCCGAATCTGTTGTTTTTTTTTTTTTGTACAAGGCCTTAATGTTATTATTTAGAGCTATAAAGACATGGCTGACCTAGAATAGACTATATTTTAAGTCTCATTAGGGAAAAAAAATTCAATAGTTATGGTCTTGAATTAATTGGGTGATTAGTTTTGTTTTAAACATAACTTAGGTGACTCTACAATGACTTTGCAAAGAAAAGGTGATCCTGAGGTCCCTTCACTACCTGCAGTGTGAGGTCTCAGAAAGGTTTAGCAAAAAACGTTAATTTCATTATACAGTTAAAAGTCACTCCAAATGTGAAAATTACATGAAACTCGTGTAGATCTTGTTTGCTTTTAGTTTGAAACTGTTCTTTTAAAAAGTAGCCTTAGGGTAGCACTGTTTTCATGAGTTTTGGGGGTTTTTTGGTTGGTTTTTTGTGGTCTGGTTTTTGTGCCCATGGTCAAAACCCCTTTCTCAAAACACAGTAAGGAGAATCCATTTTAATAAGTTTATTTTTGTTGTGAATCTCATTATGTGTATTCAGCAGGCTGACTCCTACCTTTTTATTTGTTTTAGAAAAGAGCAGGGGAGATCTTTATTTTTTTTAGTTTTTCAAAACACAGCCATGTTTATTAAAATTAATTAGAGTTGAAGGTCAGAGTGTCAGTGCTGCTGGAGTTGTTATGACACATTTTTAGGAGCTGAATCTCAGCAGCATTTAGGATCACAATCAGCAAAATTCAGTGAGAGGAGCTGAGAGAGGATGCTGGTTAAACTGCTCATGCTGTTGCTCTTGTGCTGATTTAAAAGAAAAAATCACCCTAAAAAGTGCAATATTGCAGGGTCAGGAGTGGGACTGGATCCTCATGGGTCCCTGGCTACCCAGGAACCTGTGATTCCAGACAGAAATTCTCTAATTTGCCAAAATAAACAACCAAACGATCCTTTCATTCACTTCAGAGTCACTTGAGGGGTTTCTTTTTAACCTTAAATCAGAGCATATACAAAATAAAATGTCAGGCAGGCTGAGAATGCAGCATTTCAAAGCCAGTGAATCAGGGAGGTTTGACCATTCCCTCTGCCTGGTTGTCTTGCTACGCCAATGGCACCTAGAATTTTGGATGGTAGAGGGAAGAGCTGGTCTCCAAGGCTTACACTGGATGTGGACCTTACCTTACCTTCCTGCTGCTGGCACAAACACAGGGTGGTCCCTGGTCCTCTGATGTTCAAAGGGAGACATCAAAGACAAATCCCTCAGCTGGAACTTGGGGAATGCTGTTCCGCTGTCTCTATTAGGGCAGGAAATCAGATTTTGAAGAATCTGCTTGGGTTCTGGTCCTTTGGCTTGGAATTGAATTCCTACTGCTCATTTATGCACACAAAGGTCAGCAGATCGTGAGGGGGCTGGAAGATTTAATTTGAATTTCTCTAAACTCTGAGAGTCCTTGCCTCACCTGAAACCACCCTGCTCCTTTCCTTGTTCTGAAAATCCTTTCTTTTTCCTCTGTTAAGGACATCAATGAACAAATTGGAAAATCTGTGTTGAGCTACTAATACATGAAAGATGTTAAAGAATCTTGGTTAATCAAGACAATGTATTCAAGTCTGTTTATACTGAAAGTTAATCTGGTGAGCATTTATAGGTTTTTGAGCTGGAATGGAAGCTGAAAATTAGTAATTTTGTATTCAGAGTGTTTTCATGTACTTGGGAATGGCACAATGCTACAAGAGCTGTACCGATTCTAGACTTGCTATTTATTTAACATTTGTTTAAGAAATAGCTTTGTATCAGGATTACATTAAAATTAGAGATGATTAGGTGAACTGTTATGCCAGTTATGGGAAATTTAAAAATAGCTTTGTGTATAATAAGCAACTTCATTATATTAATGCAAAATATTTTCCTATCATTAAAAAATTAAAGAACTTTCCAAATGTTATTTTAGCTCCTAGGGAAAAAATAAATCAATATCTTAATTTTTTTGGTTATTGCTTTGTTTTTAAATTAACTGTTACCTACAAAGTATTTTTAGAGCATTTCACTGATCTCAGAGAGAAATACTCTAAAAAAATATCATCCAGCTTGAAGGGAAATAGCCATTTGAGTTATTTAACATCCCTTCAGCACCTAATATTAAATTAATTTATTAATTTGTCAGAAACAACTACACAGAAGTGCTACACTGCTCCTGCCAATTTTGATTTCCTCAGAAAGTGCATTGCTGCTTTCACTTGGAAAAAACCAAACTGTACTTGCTGGAAATAGCAATGAGATGCGCAGATGAGAGGGATTGTCATGGGAACGTTTTATCATCCAAGGGAAGCAGCTCATGATCCTGCTGTAGTTTCATTCTGTGGACTGAGAGAATTCATTACTTCCCTGCCCTCCCCACAACCAGGAGAGTGAAGCCATGTCTGACCGGGAAGTTTCAGGGATAACAAGGTCACACACAAAAATAAATGATAATTTTTTTCCAGGGGGAGGGGAGGTGAGATTGCTTTGTGTCCAAGCACAGTCATGCTGAAATCTGCTTTTTGTTCTATTTTCTGCCTCTAACATTTCATGGGGACTCCTCAGGAGCAGCGTTCTAGCAAAGGGCCACCACCAAGCAGCGTCAGGAATGATTTTGGTGTCATCAAAACTCATTTCCTACCTTGAGTGTTTCCTCATAGCCAGATCCCCACTACTCTGGGGCAGAGCCTGACTTACAGATTTATGAAGTTATTTAAGGTTTGTACAAAAGCAAAACAAACTTTGCTTCTTGTTCCTTCCTCAGCCCGGTTATAAATGCAGCCAGTGCCCTTCAGAGGGCAAGAGAGGGAGAGTATCACGATGCTCCTGCTTATAAACTGCAGCCTAGGAAAAGCCAAGTGAATAAAGAGAAATACTTCAGCCCTGGAATTCCTCCTAATTCTCAGTTCTAGTGAGCTTTAGTCACATACCTGCTTGTTCTGTGTGCTTTGCCTCATCCAAGCACAGTTACCAAAGCATTAAATATTGTCTGTGTGCTTATGAATGTATAAAATAATGGGAGAAATAGAATTATGACAGTGAGCCATGGATGTATTTTGGAAATCATACACAAGCACAAGGAACTATCAATCTAGCCCCACAACAGTTTTCAAATTTATTGAGCCTGTGTTCTAAAAATTTTAAATGAACTCATGTATTTTAAATCACCGTGTTTGGCACAGCTAGGCTTGTTTTGTTGGTGGTGTGGTCAGATGACCTCAGAAAATACTTATTTTGAAGTATATTCCCTCTTGCTGAAATCAAGGCTGTTACTTGAAGGATAGGTAGGAGAATATACTCAAAGGCATTAGCTATAAATCAAACCAATCTGCAAAGCCTTGATTTATGCACGTCAAATTAACTTCTCCAAACTTACAGTAATTTATCTCAAACATGAGACTTCTATAAAAAAGGGAAATGAAATGTATTTGTGCTGTGCACTCAAGGTAAAATTTTTGAATCAGTATTAATCAGGAGCAATGTGTTCCAGGATGAAAGGAACGTAATTCAGCAGATTCCTTTGGAGCAGCAGTTGTTCTCCTAGCTGACAGAAGGACCAGAAAAATTGGTAAGAAAACTTCTTCTCTTAACTGGAAAGTGTGTCTTCAATTCTCTCCCTTTCTCTTTTTTTCTTTTTTTTTTTTTTTTTTTTTTAATTCGCTACATTAATAATCTGAAAATGCATATTGGGACTTTTGATGGTGAAGTGTTGAACAGATAAAACAGGTAAAGATTAAACTGTTTAACTGGAATTATGTAATAGTAAAGAAAGTGTGATGGTTTATTGCCTCCACATGTATAACTAATGTGTCATTTCTGCTGTTCTGCATGTACAAAAAATAGTTCTGGTGTCTGGGATAGATTTATTATTCTTCATTGATTGCTTCTTTCTGTAGCAGGAGGTTTCTGGCAGTAAAGCAGCAGAACTGTCACATCCATCATGATGTGTCGGAGATGTGTCAGAGATGTGTCAGGGCTGGGGCTCTTTTTTGAACTTTACTACTCCTGAAAAATGTACCTGAGCATTATAGGCAGAAGTCTGACATTTCCAAGATGAAAATCAATCTTTTTTTATGTGGTGATTCTCAAAGCAGACTTGAGTTTTGATTGCACAAGGGGTGGTTTCACATATTGGGGTATACAACAGGGACACCAAATAATTTGGGTAACAGACCTGGCAGGTGTTCTGTAATGAATATAAATTGGAGAAATGATCATAGAAGAGATACTCAAGTCAAGATAGCACAGAAAACATCGATCTGCTGCTGTCACAGCTGGGGACCTGAAGGTGTTTCTTTTTGGTTTGTGTATTTTCTTGTATTTCTCTTTAAAGCTGGGGATTAACCAGGTAAATACAGCCTGCTGTGAATTTATATTCCATATTATACCATATTAAGCGGGGAAGGGGAAAAAAAAGCAGAATTGTTAAAATTAATTGCTAAAAACATGCAAAGCAATGAGAGGTCCTAATGTACAGGAAGAGAGAGCAGATGAAACACTCCGAGCTTTAAAATGAATGCTAAAAATGTTCAAGCAATCTATATAATTGTAAATACCTTGAAAAAAGGAAAGTCATTGTGTCACAGGTCCAAAGGCTCAGCACCTGGGCATTATGGTGTTATTGGAGACAAAAAAGGAGAGTTTTGTGCTGGTGGCTGTGTCTAGAGGCAGGAGAGATCTGAGAAGGGCAGCACGGAGCCACAAAAAGCCAGACAAGCACAAATATTTTAGATTCTGGGAGTGTGATGATAAAATATTTTGATGTTGGATTGCTTCCCTGGGAAGATGTTTGGAAATAATGAGCAGAGCAGTCTTGTTCTCTCATATTTTTTATTCAGAGAAATATCTAAATAAATAAGATTATGATGTGATACTCAGTTGTCCCCTTCCAAGAGGAAGGAGCATGGAAATTCCATGTAGTAGCCACTTTCAAAGATCAGTTCAAGATAATCAGTTGCTATTGAAATTAGGAGGTTTCAGCTTGGTTGTTTCTAAATTTAGCCACTCAAATGCATGCTAATTTTCCCCAAAAATAATGCTCTGTCAGCCACAAAACACTGACTCAATTTTGTTAAGGAGTTTAGCAAGGCATGACATGCATAACTAGGGAAAGAACAGTTTCATCCCTTTGAGTTCCTAACAATTATTTAATTTAGGACAAACAGCAAAAGTCCCCAGAGCACACGAGTAGTCTGAAGTTTAAAGAAGACGACAGCTAAGATGGATCGATAATTTCTCATCCCTACAGTTACTAATAATAAGGTGACGAAAGAAATATTGGCGATTTCCAAGCTAAAGGCAAAGAAAGAAGCAAATCCACTCTGCTCCTGAGTGGACTCCATTAACACAGATTGCCTTCAGCCCATTAAGCCTCAGCACTCAGCTGTTTCCAGCAGGAGTTTGTTTCTAAAACTCTGGAAGTCAAGGAATTAAACCCCACCTGAGTTTTAAAAGCATGTTTTCTGAGCCTTAATAGAATGACACTTTGTCTTACTTCTGTGTCTCCAGTCATGCAGGAAATTAGAGGACTGGCTTCTTCCTGCAGACTTTGGGTTTCAGGCTTCAGGCTCAATTTGGCAGCGTATATTGCTCAAATTGGCTTGTAAATGAGCTATTTGTTTCTAAAGTACGACTGATATCAACTTGCTTACAAATACTTACAACATGGACATGTCTCTCATTTGATTCTGTAATTATATGATGGTTTTTCTTGTCAAGAGAGCTCAGAAACTTAATATTGATTTATGTTCCTGAGTTTCCAAAACTACAATGTGACATTGTTGAGCATAATTTAGAGCGGCCTTTTTTCTCCCCTCTAATCTTGTACATGCCAAGCTTGAGCTCATTTGGGTCTGGAATGATCTCAAAAATCATTTAACCCTTGTGTGGGTGTGGTGACAGTGGCATGGATGAAGATGATGTCATTGAGGTGTGTGATTTCTTTATGGTTATCTGTTTGCTATGGAATGATATTTTCAGTCAAGGCCCTGAATAAACTCAGCATGAGAATTATTAACATTCCTGTCTCCTGGGTGTCCTGTGAGGCTTTATCTTTTCCTAGAAGCAGGAGGTGGACAGGGATGCTCTGCTTGCCAGTGTCCAAAATGCACTGGAGGTGCAGAAAAGTGTTGTGCTGACACTCCAAAGTCATCCAGACCTTGAAGGGATCTGTCTATGCCTTCTCAGTAAAATGAGTTCCTCAGTGATGCCCAGAATGTTTTTAAAATTTGTCATGGTTTTAGCACTAGCTAAGAATCACCAGAAAAGTTATTCATTTCTTGCTGTGAGATATGGATTAGGAGAAGGGAGAAACAGGCTTAAAACTTAAAAGGAATAAAGAAAGTTTATTAACAGAACTACAAGAATAAGAAACCAGAATAAAACCTCCAGAAACCCTTCCTCCCCACCATCCAACCTTTCCTTTGTCCAGCTGACAACACAGAGACAAAACTTGGTGTTTAAAGCAGTCCCAACTATACAATAGTCTTTTCATCAGTCTTTGTAGAGAGAGGAGTTCTCGTCATTCCATGGAGAGTTCTCCACAAAAAAATCCAGTTTTCTCATGGCTTTTCATTCCCATGATAGCCACCCGGAAGGAAACTCTCTGCCATCACGCCCTCCTCCCATTTTCACACCACTCTGAGCTGTGTTCATGGGCCATGAACTCAAGGGGTGCTATTTTAAGGAAGAGTTATTCAAAGGCAAAGGCTCTCTTCATCTGTCTCTGTGATCATCTCTGGGAACAGAGGTTTTCTCTTTTTTTCCCTGGGGGCCAAGGGTCTTCATCAACTCTCACTTCTCGCTCTCTCTGTTCCAGCATCTCATGGGATCACAGCTACTCAACCATCTACTCAGCTTCATCAATGGATACCTTTGCTCAGATCTACACTCTGAAATACTTCATTGCCCCCAAAATACTCTTTCATGAATTAAAGGAGTTTTTCAGAACATTATTGTCTATCTCCATGGCCTTACCAAAAGAATATTTCAGCTTATTAAAGCATCTTCTCATTCTCTTCTGATCTGAGGCTTGATTCCTTCTTTCACTGACTTTGATAGTTTATGGTTGCCTCTATACATGTTGATCACTCTTGCTTTCCTCTCTCTGGAAAGAGATTAAATCTGCAGGTCTCATCTGGGTAGTGAACGGGTTAAAATCTGGCCCACACCATGGCAGGTACTCATGGTATCAGGTGTCATGATTTCAGGTGTCTCTCTCTCAGCCCAGCAGCTGAAGGGAAGGAGCAGAAGGAGCAGGCAGTTCTCAGCTTAGAGCGATCTGTGCAGGCCATACTGAGGAGGGGGGGCTGTTCTGCGAGTGTCAACAGCCCTCTGGGGGCCCCGTGGGAAAAGCTTCGTCCACCCTGCTGGTATGGGACCCGGAGGGCTTCCAAGAGAAGACAGCACCACAGCATGGCCTGGCCCGGCCTGGGGCTGACTCTCCGCAGCCTCCATCCCCCACCTGGGAGTCGCTCTTCCCCAGGCTGCACAGGCCGCGAGGGATGGGGGCAGCTGCACTAGAGCTCTGTTACCTTTCAAGGCCGGAAACAGAAAGAGCCAGAAGCTCCCTGGCTCAAGTTTAAAAGGTAGTAGTCACAAAAGTAATCTCACTTTTCAATGCTCAAAAATACTGTCAATTCTCAGAACTGGCCAGCTATTGGCCAAGTCTCAGGCAGAGAAGAAACTCCCAACAACCTCTGTCAAAACCCTCACTTTCCTGGGTGTTTATCACTCTTTTTTTTTTTTTTTTTTTTTCTTTTTTTTTTTTTTAAATGCCAACCCACTACAAAATTAAAATTAAAAAATGCCAGGTTTTGATGGAATAAAAACTCAAATGTTCAGCCTTTCTTGATGAACAAGGGGAAAAAAATTTAAAATTTTTTTAATTTTTATTTTAAAAATAGGGACTATTTTCCTACCTGATCCATCCTGGGACTCTATAATTCTGATTAGTAGATTCTGTGTTGTATTAATACATTAAGGGGTAACTACATTTAAGGAACACAGTGGCGTGTTTGTTTTCTGTTAGGTTGTTCCCTTATATTTGCATTCCAGGCCATATGTAGAGGCCCAGGCAAACTGCATTCTGTGCCCTAAAGTCTCTGTTGAAACCAGTGCATGACAATTCCCCATTTCAAAGGAAGCTGTCATTGAGCTGATGCATTTAACATACATAAATGCACAAACCTGGTCCAAATTTTCAATTCATTTTCGTAGCAAAACTAAAATCATGATGATGAGAATTGATTCCACCTTTTGCATTAAAAAATTGATGGGAATATTCTGGACATTAAATTCTCCTGGAATTTCTTTTGAAGAAATGATACATTATTTGAGAGACAGTTTGTGGGATGTGGAAATGAATTTTTTACACATGTTGACATTGTGATTAGAGCTCTCAGTTTCCCAGGATGAAATGAAAAGGAGGTGCTGATCCAGCAGTGACTGGATCAGGTGGACTCTCTATCATGGATACTTTTGTCTGTGTGCTGAACCTGTACTCCCCAGTCACTGACACACAAGGAAGTATGGGATGTAGGCAGGAGATTGGGCTATTTTGTTTTGTTTCCATTGGGAGATTTTTTTGTTAACTTAGTGATAACCATTCAAATTTATTCAGCTCAGTATGAAGTATTGAGGTTTTAGGACTGCTGTGCTCACCTCTTGAGTTTCTTTTACTTGGAGAGGATAATTCCTGTCAGCTGGAAGGTTTGAGTAGCTTGAACAACACAACTTTCCTCTGAGGGCTGGTTGCTAGTGAGTTGGATGGCAGTGGTGGGTTGAAGTTTTAAGGGGATCATCAAAAGCATAAGGTGAGGAGGAATCCAGCAGAGAGAGGTGGTAAGGTGGGAAAAGCTCATGGAGAACTCCCAACTGCCTTGTCATGGGAACAACCCATGAACTGTTCATTTATTTGCTATTTGATGAGTGGAGCAGCATTTCTGCGCTTTCACAGACTGACTGGTGTCAGAGGGGGTTGTTTATCACCAAATTTTGTCCTTGTGGAGAGAGCCAGGCACAGGTTTAAATTGATCCATTTGTGAGAGGGGCACATACCTGAAGGGAAATGTTCTGACTGCTTTGGTCAGATAAAACAGGATTCCTGCTGGAATACTGACCATGTGCAACTGTTCTTTCCTAGTTACTCATGGCTGGGAAGTGCAGGATATACACCAGAAGCAGTATCTGTTCAATTTTTCTATCAAGAACCCCCTCCCAGATATGCCTTTAACAACTCTTTAATTCTGAACCATTTCCATCTCTGATAAAATTGCATTAGTTACTCATATTCCTGAATTTGCTTTGCTATGAAACAGAATAAATTTTCTTTGTGTTTTTGCACAGCACTCTGGAACAAACTGAAATCCAGGACCTATAGTGTTTGTGTTATCACAGGAGATATTTGAAGCACGGGCTGAAGCAGCAGAAGTGTTCTGCACTCACTGGGGGTGCATTTGTGCCTTGAGGAATGCAGAGAGGATGTTTACCCATTCTGTACTGACAGATTTGCTGGCAGAAATATGTAGGGTAGGTTCAGTGATGCTGTCACCCTTTAAGTTCATTTAGGAGAGAGTGTGGGCCAGCAGGGGCCCTTTGCTACCTATTGTAAACAAGGGGGAGTGCTAGGTTTTCCTTCACCCACCCAGAACAGCCTTTCTGCAACAGCATCCGAGTCCCCTTATATCTGTAACCATGGAATGGTTTTGGAGATATTTACACCTCCAAAGCAGACTGTCAGAGGTGTGGAGGAAGGGAAAGTGTTCTGTTTCCCCCAGTGGTGTTTTGAGACAGAAGGGGTGGATTGTTAAGAGCAACCTAAAGCTTCCACAGTGTCATTTACCTGTTCTTGAAGAAAATTTGTGTGTGACAGTTGATTGTGGACCTAGAAGGCCAAGGGGACCTGGGCAGACATGGGGTAGCCACAGGCCCAGGGCAGAGCTCATCCCCTGGGCTGGCCCTGCTGAGGGACCTCAAGGGCTGGGTCCAGTTCTGGGCCCTCCTGGCCAGAGAGCCCTGGAGGGGCTGGAGTGTGTCCAGGGAAGGGAACAGAGCTGGGGAAGGGGCTGGAGCCCCAGGAGCGGCTGAGGGAGCTGGGAAAGGGGCTCAGCCTGGAGCAGAGGAGGCTCAGGGGAACCTTCTGGCTCTGCACAACTCCCTGACAGGAGGGGACAGCCAGGGGGGGTCGGGCTCTGCTGCCAGGGAACAGGGACAGGACAAGGGGAAACGGCCTCAAGCTGTGCCAGNGAACAGGGACAGGACAAGGGGAAACGGCCTCAAGCTGTGCCAGGGGAGGCTCAGCTTGGACACCAGGAGGAATTTCTCCATGGCAAGGGAGCTCAGGCCTTGGCAGGGGCTGCCCAGGGAGGTTTGGAGTCCCCATGCCTGGAGGTGTCCAAGGAAGGGCTGGACGTGGCACTCAGTGCTCTGGGCTGGGGACAGGGTGGGCATTGGGCACAGCTTGGACTCCATGGGCTGGGAGGGATTTTCCAGCCTCAGCAATTTTTGACTCTACAGCAGGGCTTCTGTGGCAATGAGGAGTTTGGTTTTCACAACTGAAAAGAAATAGTGTGTTTTTAAAAGCCAAAAATAGTTCCAGACTTGGGATCAATAGTAAAATTTTTTCATGTTCCTTTAATACAGGGAGGCATCTACCTTTTGGGTTATTGGTACCTTTACATTTTAATTTCTGAATTTTACTTTAGTTTTTTTTCAAAGACAGGTTGGATGGGGCCCTGAGCCTGTTCTAGAGACTGACATCCCTGCTCTCAGATGGCAGGGGGGGTGGAATAGGAGATTTTAAAAGTGCCTTCCAAACCATTCCAGGATTCTATAATTCTAATCTAGTGTTCCATCTTGCCAGAGAATAGCTGGTGAGTCAGAGGTAAATATTGGCAAGCTTTCCATATGCCACAATGTAATAATTTATGCTTGAAACAAGCTTTTGGATAAAGATCTCCTTTTTGAAGTTACAGCTACTTCTCTCTGTAAAATGGGGAAGGGGAGAGGAGAGAGTGTGTATATCCCCAGCTGGAGGAACAGCTTGTGCAGTTTGCTTGGGTTTAGGGGGTTTTGCTGCACAGGCAATTCTGCCCATGCAGTTACAGACTGGTGCCAGGGAGTAGCAGATACACTTTTCCATCTCTTTTTTAAGAGATTTGGGTTTTAAGAACCCAACAGGTTTGTGTTATCAAACCCATTAAAAAAATATGTCTTGTCCCTAATGAATGTTTCTGATTCCTTCAAGGTTATAAGGACATAGTTTCAAAGTATGAATCATTCTGTTGAGGGTTGTCTCAAAATTGGATGCATATTTTGTCTGTTATGAGATTCAGAAATGTCTTAAATTAATCTAAATTTATTTCTTAAACACATACATATATATAACATGCATGTTATTAAATATATTTGCCTAATATATTTTGCACAGAGAGTTTTAATGTTGACTGACCATTTATACCCTCAGACTCCCTACCATGGCATCTTAGAGAAGACTAACTTAAAACTTAATTCAGTCCCAGTTTTTATAAAGGATAAAAAGAAAAACAACTTTTTCTATGCCTGATGTGAAATTTTCTGCATTGCCTCGGCTTGAGGTTTACTGATTTCTACATCTGTGATGTCACGAGTGGAGACAGGCATCTCATCCTCAACAGTTCTGTAGCACTGTGACACTAGGAGAGGTTCAAATAAGGTATGAGGGGGAAAAAATCTCACTGGAGGGGAGCGGTCAGGCACTGGAATAAATTGGTCAGGCATTGGAATGAGTTTCCCAGGAAGGTGGTGGGGTCACCATCTCTGGAAGAGTTAAAAAGTTTTCTGGATGTGGCCCTTGGGATGCGATTTAGGGGCGATGCTGGTGGTGCTAGGGAACAGCTGATTTTGAAGGTCTCTCCCAGCCCGGATGGTTCTGTGATTCTGGAAGCCGTGACATGAACTTGTCAGATTTAATTTGGATTAATTCCTTCCACTCCCAGGAGATCTGCTGTGTGTCTGGGTAACTCTGCTGGTGCTAGACAGATTTCCACACCCAGACAAGGAAAAGTTATAAAAAGCAGTGTAAATCCTGAGCAACTACTGAATCTGTACAGCTCCCAAATGATCCCAGTGATCAGGCCACTAGAAAGATTTGGTGAGCAAGCTTTACTTTCCGTTTCTCAGGCAGCCTACTGATTGTGCCTAGAAAAGCAATGTTTTTAGGAGTGTGATTTCTCAAGGGCTCTAATTGCTGTGCAAGAGGGATATTGGATGTAATTGTAAAACTGCTTATTTATAAATTAATGTTATCTATTCAAAATTAGTGTTGAGGAGGGCTGATTGCCATTCCAGTCAGTGGTAATACGTTCCTTGAGAAGTCGTTAGTCATACTTTATTTTTCATTAAGTTGCTAATTTTGGTGGGGTTTTTTCCATGTGACAAATTTTCTTCATATTTCAGGTTCAACTTCACCTGAGTTTAACCCATGACCCAATGCTTCATGCATTAAGCATTGGAATGGGCTGCCTGGGACAGTCCTGGAGTCACCATCCTGGAATTGTTCAAAAAATGAGAGGATGGGGCTCTGTCTCATGTGGTCTAGTGGCCATGGTAGAATTTGGTGAAAGGCTGGACTGGATGATCTTGGAGGCCCTTTCCAGCCTTATTGATTCAATGATTGCATGACTGTGGCATCACTTCAGGTGATTCTGCTGTCATGTTTTCTGTTTGCATTTCTTTCCTTCCCTTGCAGCACAGACAAAAAGCTAAGGCAAAGCCCAGACTAAATGGATCACTCTCAATCTTCCTAACAAAAGGGTGAAGAGAGAATAGCAGAAAAAAAGACATTGCTGCACTCATAACTTTTGAAGCTGCTGCTTCTCCTCAAACTGGAATGTTTTCTATTTAAATATTTATTTTCATTGCTCATGATAACTGAAGCTGTCCTTATGCGGGAGCATTCACCAGGATGAAGCATGAAAGTTCAAACTACTTTAAAGTAGATTATCTCCTTGTGCTGTGGAGGAAAAATGTCCATCTTTAATCAAATTACACATTATCTTTTGTTGCAGGCAAGTAGCTCCTCAGAAGAGACAGAGATTGGAAAGATTATTAAAGAAACCTATTCAGTAGCAGTCCATGGTCATGTTTAAGACCAGACTGTGGTTTAGAACCCAGTAAATCTTGACTCTCATCCTGTTAAACATGGCAGCGATTGGATTTACACTTCCTAATATCAGGAAAAAATTAATTCAGGGAGAAGTAATGGTGTACATCCATATATTATGTCACATATATTACATTATATCCTGCATTTTATATTAAAAATGTGATAGCAGGGAGAAGAAGAGCAAGCATGTGGTGCTGGTGTATGAGCACAGTAAGAAATAATGGAAATAATGAAAACAGACAAATTCCATCCTAAAAAAAAAAAAGTAGTGCTGGAAATTAGGTTACCAGCATTGCCTTGATTCATTGAATTGCCTGTGGTCAAAACATTCAACTCCAGTATTTAAATACCTAAAACTGGACATAAAGGGAAGAAATACCTGATACCTAACTAGCAATTTTATTTTTCTCTAAATGCAACCAATTCAACTTAAAATCTTCATCTTTGTCTTGTATTGAAATGTGGGCAGGGATGTTCAAGTGCAAGTAACTTCTGTCAGAGAGTTCCATTCCAATTGCTCTTAAACAGGCAAGGGTTTAATACATATTAAGGGATGAAATAAAAGTGCATGAGAACACCTGAAAAAATGCACAGATGACCTCCAGAAAGAAGCAGAAATACCTCTGAGTGTCAACTATTTCCTGCATTTTTCCAAGTGAAATGGAGATACACGAGACAGACACACCTATAGTTCATATGTAGCATTTTGGGGCAGAATCAGAGCACTAAAAGCAGGGAACTCCTTCCTTCTGCTGCAGTTTTCCAGTAGGAATCCTCTGGGCTGTAATCTGCTAGAGAAGAAATGGTCAAGGAATGGAATATGTTAATTTTGTATGAATTTCCCCAAATTGTCTTGGTTAACAAATCAAGGACTGTGTGAGTTTAGTTTTAAACAGAGAACTCATTGCCTTCTTGAGGCAGAAACTCTGGGTTCAGGTGGAAAATGGACCTCCTGTCTACTAAGAATGTTTTGTTTTAGTGTAGACATTGAAAAATAAGAGACCAGCTTAGTAATATAAAATTATCAGGCTAATCTGTTAATTAGACAAGTGGAGTCCCCATCCCTGGAGGTGTCCAAGGAAGGTGTGGACAAGGTACTCAGTGCTCTGGGCTGGTGACAAGATGGGGATTAAGCTGGATTCCATGGTAGTCCTTTTTCAACCTAAATGATTCCATGATTGTAAAACCATTTGCAGTTTCTTTTCCTGTTTGGTTTTTTTCCCAATATACTTTATTTCTGGAATATTTATTTTATAAAATCTGTGCACATTTTCCTTTATAATCTCCTGGCATTTTACAAATTATATGTGGTACAAACACCAGTTAGCTCACAAAATTTTAGCTATTTTAGGGTATTTTGTTTATTAAAGATCTCTGGTTTGGACGAAATACAATGATTACAGAAGTCTCTGAGGATTCAAGGAAATGAAAGCAGCATATGAGTAGGCTTTTCTAATAAAGCTAGAAAATGACTCAAAATGGTTTGAGCCAGAAATGTATAAAAATGACTGGATTTTCTGTGGTTTGTGATTTTGGTGGCCTGACTTTCTTTATCTGATGTTATTTGGTGTTATAGTTGGTGTGTCACTCTGCCATGCTAGCATTTATTTATTAATTTGAAAGAGAAGTATTTTTCAGGACTTATGATCTGTCATGTTTTAAATCTAATACTACTTTTTATTTACCCTGGGTTTCTATGTCTTCATCCCACTCAATTTCTATCTCTGATTACATCATCACCTCAGTTTTTGGTCTTGTAGAGAGAGAGCTTTTGTCCATGAGCTATAATTTACTGATGGGCAAAAGTTCTGGAGAAAAATCCAGGAATTCTAGCATCTTCAATTCTGTTATTAAGGCCTGTATTTTATTAAGTCATATACTCAAGTGCTAAGTACAAACATGCAAAAATAACTGTGTTATAGGATGATGAGTGTGTTAAATGAAAGACTTTAGCTGTAATTGTGTCCAAAACTTTTTGATCATGAGTTCCTGGTTACCTGCTGAACTTGAAGGTGTGTGGTAAGGTAGAGTTTAACATAATCAAAAATACCAATTCATTTTGAAGTACCTGAGTATTTTTCTTGAAAATTATAATCTTGTTGTGATATATCACAGGAAATTTGAGTACCTGGAGTTAACAGGATCAGACCGAGGGAATATGAAAGGAAGGGGGAGATGGGACATAAAATCAGAATATGTGATGAAAATAACTGCAACTAGGCAAAAAGATAAAAGGGGAAATGACATATGATTATAGAAGAAAAATGGATTAAAAATGAAATAGACTCTGGCCCGAGAAGTCCCTGACCTGCAAACTTTAGGAAGCCAGGTGTTTCTTTGGGTGAAACAAAAGGAATTTTGTCACAGGAATTTTTCATTGAAAGGATTCTCACCTGTTGCGGCCATCAACCTCAGGATCTTGTCCAGGGAAGCAGCAGGATTCTGGGGACCAGCATCAAACACCAACGAGACGGGCTCTCGTTCATGAAACCATTTATTCAGCATGGGAACAAAGTCGGGTCCAGAACAGAGAGCTCTGAACAGAGGCACAGCAGGGGTTTTTGAGGGACAGAACTCTCAAGGGTCCCCACCTTTAAGGGTGGAATTCAGGGTCAGGAACCATTAGAAACACAGCAAGGGAGATCCCCCCAGGGAATCAAACCCAATCAGAGCACCTGGGCCGCCCTTCACAAGGGGTTTGGGGTGGGACAATGTAACTCTTTGTCTCCCCTGAGGCCACTCACCTGATTTTCTGTGGTCAGAGTCTGAGTCACACAAACAGTGGGAGAAAAGGAATGGAAAAATAAATTTAGCCCTTGATGTAGGGATTGCTTAGGGGGAGATCTATATGCAAAAGAAACTGGAAAATAAAGCAGGAGCTAAATAACAGAAGAGATGGAGTAATAGAAAAAGTAATTTGCATTATGAAATCAAGAGTAAATTAGGAGTGTTTGTTTAAATGACAAATGTTGACATTAGATTGAGGGGAAAAACCTGAAACAAAATATTCCTTGAAGGAAGCAATCAGTGTTGGGCTTAAGCACCCATGAACTGTTTTGGCTCATGCAGCTTCATTCCTTGGGAAATCTTTTCCTTTTCAGATAATCAGGAGCAGCCACAGCTGTGGTGCTACAGTGCAAGAGCACCTCCTCCATGTAGGAACTCCAGGGAGACCCGTTGATAGTGTATTTCCCTATAGAAACTTCCAAAATCCCAATAAAAATCCCAGCCAAACTACAGAACCAATGCCATAATTTTTTCTTCATTTTTTCACTCCACACTTTCTCATCTGTGACAAAGCTTTTCCCTCTCTGATTTAAGTTGGAATTTGATCCTTTAGGGAAGACTTTGGCTGCACAGATCAGTGTCTGAATTTGAGGGCAGCTCCACAGTGGAAAGAACAAGGAAAAGGAAGTTAAAAGGACCAGCAGATTTCTGACCCTGTGGTTGATTGTGAGGAGAAGTGTCATGGCAGCAAACGTCTGAGGGCAGGTGAGCAGCTTTATCCAGCAGAGGTGACTTTTAACTGAAATCCTGGGATTTATTTCACAAGTCGAGAAGGGAGGAACACGCAGGGCCTGATGGCAAATCTCAATCATTTGTTCATTCTTTTCCTTTTGGAAAGCCTAACGTTTTCTCCTCTACCTGTCAGGTTCTGTATAATTAATGCTGTCTTCCTGTTCTCTCAGCTCTCACATCTCTTCCTTCCCATGTCTCCATGACATTTCCTTTGCAAGTTTGAAGGAACTGATTACTCCACTTAAAAGGCAAAAACTGTTCAGTTTTTCGTATGACAGCAGAAACATCAGCTGTGACTTTACTTGAAAACTAGTGCATCATTCCTTGAGAATGGATTTAAACTTTCCCATTACAGACCTCTTTGGGAGCAAGGCCTGGTCTAGTGGAATATGTCCTTGCTCACGGCAGGAGGGTTGGACTGGAGGGTCTTTAAGGTCCTTTCTAACCCAGAGCATTCTAGGATTCAAAGAGGTCTCCATTCCAGTCATCCTTGTTCTCTCCTCAGAGGCCACTTGGCTGCCTCAGGAGGTACCACTGGAATCAGAGGTCTCTGTCAAGAAGTCTTTGTAAACCAGTGGAACACCTGGAAATGTTTTGAGTTGTCAAGTATCAGCTCCAGACATGTGGTGAGACCATTGCTGGATCCATAAAAATTATGTGCTTTCAGTGCTGCTGAATTTGGACATTGTGTGGAGGATCTGGGAAACTGCTGGACAGATTCTGCATTCCATATGCCAGCTGAGGTGTTAGGAGAAGCTAACCTGTTCAAAGGCTTCAGTGGGTGTGTTATGAACACATGGCAGCAGTGGATTTTTGCAGGAAACCCTCTTAAAATCAGGGCTTGAGTTGGTGTGCTTTTAGAGACAAGTGACAGATATCAAAATGAGATCAGTCCCAGTGATTTCATAGCAGAGCTGTGCTCCTCTGGTGCAGGAGCAGCATCTGTGTGAGGGTTACTGGGAATGTATGATAAGAAGAAAGGTTTCACATGTGTAAGCACCCTGAGTTTGAATCGCCCACTTCAGGCAGGGGCTGTCTCTACCTGCTTGCTCTCATGTCAGAAGAATTCTGGTGTGTTATAGAAAGAGCTGTAGTTGCAATAATATAAAGATTTTTGCCTATAAACAGAATAGGAATGTTAAATGGTAAAAATGGTTACATGGTAAAATGGACTTGATTATTCTCTAGCCAGATGTCTGTTCTCTTCCTTTGCACACTGCATTTTAGGCTCCATGGGCCACATTTTCAGAGAACAGAAATTCACATCATTCCCTTGGGTCTTTGATGACTTATAAAAATAAGCTGTTTTATGAATTTAGCTGAGTATTTTTGGTCTTTTAAGGGTTATGTCACAGCCTTAAATTTTCTTGCTATCATGTTTTGTATGGGATCTGTTTCTCAGGAAAGCTTATGTGGCACTTGGGGACGTGGTTTGGTCATGGCCTTGGCAGTGGTGGGTTAACAACTGGACTCAGTGATCTTGGAGTTTTCCACCCTAAATAAATAACAATTCCAGGTGAAAGCCCACCAGTTTAAACTCCCAGTTCTCACAGACTGGCTTACTTCAATGTGTGCTACAATTTATGCATGGGATTTGTTGATGTCTCAGGATTATTGGTAGATGGCATTCCTGGGTCACACATTCCAAAGATTTACAGCTGACTGTGTGTAAATAATGGAAGGTTACTGGGTATGCTGACTGCAGCATATATTTTCTAAAATACACATCAGTGTGGGTTTTTTTCAGCTTAATATGCAGTTTTGTTTCTTTGCTCTTCCCAAAATTTGATAAATCTGATGGCTTGGTACCTTTAAACCATCCCAGCAGCTCAGACAGATTGCAGATGCTAAACCTTATGTTCACCTCATAAAAATATTACTGAAAATTATTGGCAACATCTGACTTGAATGTAGATGTATCTTGGTCTGATAATACTCTGTGAAACTCAGTGGGATCTAGAAAACCAAAATCTAGGAAATGTACAATCAATAGTATTTGAAGTTAAGAGCATCAGCATGGGCATGTTCCCTTATGCTTGCTTTCTTCTTTTTTTTTAATTCTGTTTTCTTAAGTTACTGCTGAGTGGGAAGGGTTTCCAAGCCCTTTCAGATAGAGCCCAAAATATAATTTACTTGTTTCTCAACCCAAATGTTTTCTGATTTGCCTTGCCTCATCATGGTTTTTATCCATTACTGCACAGACTGATCATCCTTAGGGTATTGGTCTATATCCACTCAGTTCAAGTTGGAATTGCTCGCCACCTGCCAGGAAACATCCTGTGTGCTGATCCCAACCCAAACAAGCTTCATCCTTCTGTATTTTTGCCTCTTGCCATTGTGTAGGAACAGGTGACCCTCAAAGAGGAAAAAGGTATCTTCACTTGGACAGTTCTTCCCACATAAAACATGGGGCTGTTCTGTGGTGGTGTTGTCCATGTGCCATGGTCCAAAGAATTGGGGGAACTCAATTCCTGACGAAGAATTGAGTGAATTTCTGTCAATTTGTCTTTCTGCAGAGCTTCATAGTATGATCTTCTGCAGCAATCCCCATCCCTGGAGGCTTCTAAAGGACAAAGAGAGGTGGCTGTTGGGGACAGGGGTTAGTGGTGAATGTGGCAGTGCTGGGGGAATGGTGGATTTGCTGATCCTGGAGGACTTTCCCAACCCAAACCATTCTGTGATTCCATGATGAATGATCTCTAACAAGTCAAGTGCTTTATTTCTGAACACACAACATGGTGCTTGCAAAACTTTATAGAAGTGTCAGTAAAGCAAAGTCAGCTTTGCTGGCTTGGGGAAGGTTATTTTTTTGCAGCAGTGGCCACACTGTTAATATGATCTCTGGGAGAAGGGTCATTTAAAGGTTCATTAAGTCTGCTTCCTGGGGCCTTGATAACACAGTGCTGGCAGGGAAGAATAACAACTGTGATTTCCTACAGTTGTCTTGAAAAACATGGTTTCTATGGTATTTGTTGAAATGTTGGTTGCCAAAATTGAGTGAAGTACCCTCAGAGAGCTGGGGTGTGTCTGTAGCTCTTTAGAATAACACCCTCCACTTTCCTGCCCCTCAGTGAGGTTATCACTACATTACATTACTGAAGTGATAATGGCTATCACTCATTCAAAAGAAGTTGGTATGAAAAAGCTGATCTGTTGGGAATGTTGGGAATTCTAATTGACAAAATCAATAAGCTCTGAGCTAGAATTGCACCTCTCTTTTTATTTTATTTTTTTTGTTTCCTCAATTGCATAGCAAGGAGTGATTTATCACCTGGCTTCCTATTTTTAACAGTTTTTCCAATACTCCTTTCTCATTGCTAACCCCATGTGCCCAGCTGCTCCGAGACAGGGAATGCATGAGAGCTATAAATACTTTCTGAGTCTTCTGTTGCTTTATTATATCAGGGCCAGAAATTTGAAACTACAGGTCAAATAGATACTGTTGTAACCTCTGTCTGCTCACTGCTCCCTGGAGCTTCTGTGACAGGTAGGACCCACCTTCCTTTCCACTGAGTTCAGTGGAGTGTGTGGTACCTACATTTCTATCGGAATGGACAAGGCAGCGTTTCACACCTCCTGCCTCAGCCTGAGGGACTCTCTTCCTAATCAAGTTCTTCTACAAAGTCAATAAAAATGTGGTTGTAGGAAGCACTTGACAAATCACAGGTGAATGCTAATCCTGTGAGGTGTACTTTCATAGAGCTCAGTTATAAATTCAAATTGGGGGATAATGAACATTTAGACAAGTCTGACATTCACATGACATAAAAGTGGGCTGGAGACCCACAGCAAGAGTTGCTATGCAGTTATTAAAGTCCAAAGCAGCTGCTTCCAGAGGCTAGGCCTGTGAGGCCACTGTTTATTCACAACTGACTATGATGTGCAAACAAGGGGAAGTCACATGAATCGATCCTTAATCACTAACCCTAATCTCTAAACCCAAGAAAGCAGATTAAGTGATCTCTGAAAGCATTTTTGTTTAAAAGAGAGTTATATATGCTGCTAGATTTGTTTGCCTTGTCTTAGGAAGTCTTGATTAGATAGCAAAAACAGATAGTTCATCATGTGTTTTACTACTTAGCCAGTTACAGGCAATGCACACCATGGAAAAAATCAAAGCAGCATGATGAGATATATCACTGAAGATGAGATTTTTTTTTATAAATACCCACACTAAATTATTTTTTTTTTATTTAGAGAATACTGATTTGGAAATTAATTCAATAACCTCACCCCCAAAAATCCTCAAACCATACTAAGCAATCTCTGTCTAGACTGTCTGGACTTATGTATGGAACTACAGTTTTGTCTGCCATTCTGTGTCCATTCCATTGGATATTGTGTTTAGGGCCAAGCCTGTGGCTTTCTTCCCTTTAAGTCCCAGGCTGCATCATTTCCTAAACTGGATCTAGAAACTTTCTGGTCCTCAAGGATTGAGGAGAACCAGTTCACCCTGCCAGAACGCCAGCTTGAAGAGGGCATGACTGGGGGTGAGTCCCACCACAGGATTTCTCAGCTGTCAGGAGCTGTCTCCCAGCCAAGGCTGGACCCACACAGTTTTAGAATTCTTTCCTCTTCTATCAGCAGATGGGATCAGCACATAGGACTGCTCCCAGCCGGACAATAAACCTCATGCATTGGGCTCCTACAGAAGTTAACAAAGTTGCAGATGTTCTCAGAAGGAATCAGTTTGGTTCTACTATATTTGTCCCAGGAGCATGGCCCTATTTTAATGAAACTTCAAGCAATTGAATTCAGGAAGAATTGGTTTATAGCAGAGGTCAAATAAAATCAAAAACAAATGGAAAAAAAAACAAAAGGAAGATGAACCATTACTCTGGTCATCATCTAAGGGGTGGCCCAGTGCCACAGCTGATGCCATGGGCAGATGTACAGGACAAATTATACAAATTATGGATTATCCTGCATTGACCAGGTTACCAGAGTTTAATGCTGTCCTGGTGCTAGTCTTAGGGTTTGGGAAGCTCTTGCAGGACTTTCTTCCTCACAGTGCTGGAAGTTATACCTCCTGTGCCTCCTGGTAAGGTTGTGATGGTTTCCTCAGGAAATGTGTTCAGCGCTGGAATATGTGTGTGCTCTGACATGGAATTCCAGCCCTGTCCACTTAAAATAGAAGGGATATCACTTACTTTTTACCTGAACTTATTTATCTGAACTCCCCTACTAGATCTGGAACTCTCCCTGTGTCATGCTGTTGGCTTACACCCAGTTTCTTCCTTATTCTTTATGATTATTTGCCTAACAAACTTCTTGATTCTCTTACAGCAGGCGACTCTTGATTTTGTTATTTTTGGGGAAGTCTCAATAATTTCCTGTGATTCTGCACAGCAATTTCAGCTGTTTTGTGTGTAATTCAGTGATTGTGTTCTCCTTTGTCTCTGTGTTTCTTAGAATAATTTAGGTGACAAAAAATCTTTGCGATTATCCAAGTCCAAGCATTCCTCCATCATTGCCAAGGCCATCCATGTCCTCAAGTGCCACATCCATATGGCTTTGAAATCTCTGCAGGGATGGGGACTCCAAACCTCCCTGGGCAGCCCCTGCCAAGGCCTGAGCTCCCTTGCCATGGAGAAATTCCTCCTGGTGTCCAAGCTGAGCCTCCCCTGGCACAGCTTGAGGCCGTTTCCCCTTGTCCTGTCCCTGTTCCCTGGCAGCAGAGCCTGACCCCCCCTGGCTGTCCCCTCCTGTCAGGGAGTTGTGCAGAGCCAGAAGGTTGCCCTGAGCCTCCTTTGCTCCAGGCTGAGCCCCTTTCCCAGCTCCCTCAGCCGCTCCTGGGGCTCCAGCCCCTTCCCCAGCTCTGTTCCCTTCCCTGGACACGCTCCAGCCCCTCCAGGGCTCTCTGGCCAGGAGGGCCCAGAATTGGACCAGCCCTCAAGGTCCCTCAGCAGGGCCAGCCCAGGGGATGGGCCCTGCCCTGGGCCACCCCATGGCTGGCACAACCCAGGGGCCACTGGCCTTGTGTCCCCTGTGCTCCTGTCCAGCCCCTGGCACAGCACCCCCCAGGGCCTTTCCTGACGGGCCCTTTCCAGCCCCTCTGCCCCAGCCTGGAGCTGCAGGGCTTGGGGTGACCCCAGGGCAGGACTCGACAGTTCCATGTTACATTGCTCTGTAATGCATATCTGATAGAATCCTCTTTTCTATCAGCATCAGGGAATGATAATATCATTAATTAGAAATTACTATGTCTTGGCACGATGTTTTGGTGTTCCATAAACATGTAAACTCTTACATCTTCAAAATATAAGCCCGAGACAGGCAATAGGCTGAGAACTTTATTCTCTTAGAGCTGCTGTGCTGTCAGCAGCCTTTTCTGGGGTGTTGTCTCCTGTCAAGCACCTGAGAAAAAGCTCTTTGAGTGGGCTTAAGGTGCGATGTTCCTACAAACGTGATTTTCATCATGTGCTGCAGGTATTTCTCAGCTGTTTCCCAGTACCTGTTTTCTGTTTGCTCTCGCTTCTCCTTATCTCCCATTCCTGCTGTGGTTTCCCATAGCATGAGGTACCTCTCACAGCCTGCAGCAGCTTTGAAGCCCTGGGCTCCTGGGCAGGTTTTTATTATTGTTCATATGAACTGTTAACTCTCCTTTTTCAAAGGTACATGAAGGAGGCAGACCTGGAGGCTTTTACTTGTACAGCTCTTCTGTCTTTGGTTTCTCCTGGCAACGCTTTGTTCTCAACATCTCTTGTTTGTGTGGAAAGGGGTTTTTATTCCCTTGGTGTTGGTCACAATTCTGAGCAGCTCACCCTCCCACCCCTCACTGTGCTCAAATGCCTGTTTCTGAAATATGAACCACAAATATGTATTAAAATTTACAGAAGGCACTTTCAAAGAACTCAAGAAGTATAATTTCTGTGTTTTTTTGATGTTATATTGTATTTCCATGTCATCCTAATATATTTCAAGAACTTTTTTGTTCTAGTTGTTTCCAAACAATTGAATTAAAAATTTAATTTAATTTTTTTATCTATTAACACCTATTTTTTTTCCTTGCTTACTGTAGTTAAGAATACTATAGTACCTTTAGTATTCTTAATTACAGTTAACAAGAAAAAAAAAATAGATTTTTCATCTCTATTGGCCAGAGAAACTGTGGCTGTCCCTGGACCCCTGCAAGTGCCCAAGGCCAGGTGGGCCAGGGCTTGGAGCATCCTGGGATAGTGGTGTCCCTGTCCATGGCAGGGGTGGAATGGGATGAGCTTTAAGGTCCTTTCCAACCCAAACCACATGATTCTGTGATAATACTCCTGCTGAAATATTTAACAGCTGTTTCATCCTAATGCTTTGTCACTCTGGTGTGGAACTGAATTTCCTCTGTGCATTTTGTGGTCATAATCTGCAATATTTCAAATGCTGTTGCCTTATTCCATATGCAGGTGACTTCTGTGGGTATTTGGGAATAGAACACTTTGTTCTGGTAAAAAGTGTAGTTGACTCCCTTTTTTACTCTGGGATAATGGATAATCATGTCAATACACTACAAGAAATAAGAAATCAAACAGTGTTAATTCTCCTTTTGATTACAGCAGAATGCAGAAATGATAAAATTGCATTGCTTCATGGTAAAATTAACTCTGGTATTTGAGTGGGTATCTCTTCTCTCTGCCATCTCCCTTTGCCGCAAAACTTGTCATTTCCCAATGAGAAAAGATCTATCCATCTACCTTATTGCATGCACCATGTATCCCCCACACCTCTGGAATAGAAATTGTTCATCACAGCAGGGCCAGGGAGCTCCTGGAGCGGGGCCAGTGGAGGCTGCGCAGCTGAGGAAGGGCCTGGAGCATCTCGGTGCCCAGGAAAGGCTGAGGGAGCTGGGGCTGCTCAGCCTGGAGAGGAGCCCCAGCTGAGAGGGGCCCTCAGGCCTGGCTGGCCCTGGCTGCAGGGAGGGCTCCCAGCAGGGCCCAGCCTCTGCTCCGGGGGCCCAGCAATGGCACCAGAGCCACGGGCAGGGCCTGATGGCAGCAATTCCCCCTGGCCAGGAGGCACAACTTCTTCCCTGGGCAGTGCCCAGCCCTGAACACATTGGCCAGAGAGGCTGTGGGCTCTCCTGCCTGGGGCTGTGCCAGAGCTGTGTGCACACAATGCTGTGCCCTGTGCTCTGGGATGGCCCTGCTGGAGCAGGGAGGTGGCACCAGGTGCCCTCTGAGCTCCCTTCAGCCTGAATGATTCTGTAGAAATGTCATTGTTTTATCCTTCCCAAGGGAATACGCTAAATGTGAAGGAGTCCCTTGCCAAAAAACTGGGAAAGGGAAGGGAACATTAGCAGGCCATTGTGAAGTGCTGAGCTCCTGCAGAGGTTTGTAAATCAGAGCTGCTGGGGAAGGAGGGAGCTTAGGACTAATTCTCAGAGCCAAATAGTGGAAAATTCACCTAGGCACCTTGTGAGGTGTGGGTGGAGGGGTCTGGGAAGGTTTAACTCAGGAGCTGTCCAGTGGTGTTTGGTGTCCTAATCTGGCATTTCAAAGGCCAAGTGCAGTGTTCTGGTTTTCTCTGGAGTTTAGCAGTGGCAGAGAGGAAAAGTTACTGGATCTCCACATCTCCAGTCCTAGGTTGCCTAGTTGCTCCAGTTCAGTGGCAATATCACAGCAGTTTCTGATGAAATTCTCCCTGTGCTTATCTGCACTCTGCCATATGTAACAGTGTGAGCAAGCAATGTCCTGTGGTGAAACAAAAGAGTTTGGTGGCACTTCTCCCATGTTCAGAACTCCAGTGAGCTGCAGACTTTATTTTCTTGTCTTGGGGAGTAATAAGTTTTAGTCCAAGTCCTCCTGCAAAGACAGATGCAAGATCTCCAAACCATCCCTGTTCAAAGGTTACCATTTTCATTTTGCTTCCCAGTTCAACCAGGTGATTTTTTTCCCATTCTTTGAGAGTACTTCTCTTTCTGCTATTTGCACAGAAATTAATTTTCCATGTCCCTTTCTGTGTCTGATTCCTATTTCCTGCTCCAGCCTGGTGTTCTCAGCTGCATCCCTGGGTCATCACCATGGTTAGTCCTTTCCAGCCAGTTCAGGTTGGACTTCAGCACTTAGGGTGTATTTTAGAGAAACACAGTTAAAGGCAGTAGATAAACTTGCAGTGAGCGGTTCTGCCAATGATATGGTGTGGTGTTGGAATTTTTGCTCAGAATTGGGAGTAGGTGCCCGTAAGAGAAGTAGGAGCTCCCATGGAAGTGCCACAACAGCTGTAGTTAAACCAAAATGAAAGAAAAGAAAAGCAGGTTCTTAAAATTTGTGCTTTCTTTCCATCTGAGCTTTTTGGATTAACACTTCAGGGTTTTATTAGTACTGAAGGAAAAAATGATAATTTGAGACATTTTTATAACTGATTTCCTTTAGGTCATTGGAAATTCTCCTGATGGGCACTTCCTCTCCTCAGGTAGTGGTGCTCTAGCTATGGGTGGCACTCAATCCTTGAGTGGTTCTTAGACTGCAGAATGACAGAGCCATTTTATTTCATGGAATCATGGGATCACTAAGGTTGGAAAAGACCTACAAGATCATCGAGTCCAACATTTGACCTAATACCACCATGTTCACTAAACTACTTTTTGCAATGCCATGTCCTTATTTCTCACGCTATACCATAAAATGTTAGAGTGGAAAATTGGAAACAAATGTGTCAAAGGAAATAGAGGAAATACAGGGCTGTGGACCAAACTTTTTGGTTATTATACTAATAGATAATTCTTTCTATGTTTTTCTTTTTTTCTCACCTCTGTAAATTAAGACATGTGCTTATTCATGTGTTTGATAACAAATGAAAATGCTGTCCTTCACCCGTTCAGTTCTGCTCTTCCATCCAGGTGGACATTGTTTTCTTGCACAAAGAACAATTAAGACAAAAGTCATCACAGAACACAGGGCCATTGCAGAAAGAAAAAAAAAAATGAAAAGAAAAAAGAGCCATTGTGTATTTTCCTGGTTAGCAGAAAAGAGAAAGATTTTGCCTTGATTCCTCATTGCTGCTGACAAAGCAAACAGGCATCTCCAGAATGATTTGAAAAATGTATTCCCATCACAATCTTTTCTTGACCAGGAGAGCTAGAGAGGGACTTCGGATGAGGGATGGAGGGACAGGACAAGGGGGAATGGCTTCAAATAGAGAGGAAAATTTAGTTGGGGTATTGGGAAGGTATTGTTCCCTGGCAGGGTGGGGAGGCCCTGGCACAGGGTGCCCAGAGAAGCTGTGGCTGTCCCTTGGCATCCTTCTCACCCTGGATCCCTGGAGGGCTAGGCTGGACAGAGTTTGGAGCAGCCTGGGATAGTGGAAGATGTCCCTGCCCATGTCAGGGATGGGAATGGATGGGCTTTAAGGTCCCTTCCCATCCAAACCAGTCTGACATTTTATGGACAGGTGAGAATCCTCTTTTCCTAAAGTCTTCAAAGTTATCTCTAACAGCTCACATCATGGGGAAAATGGGTAAAACTTAATTGCTTGTTTCTTGTAAAACATCAAAGGGAGTGTCCTGCCACCAGCACACCAGAATTTGAATAATGACCATATGACATTCCTCACAAAATCTTATCTTGCAGTTTAGGTGGAGTGTCTCCCTTAAATAACTAAAAAACTTGATCAAGGAAAGCCTAACTATATATAAATACATGGAACTACCAAAAAATATTCAAAGAAAATAGACCCGCAAAACACTCAGCTCTGGAAAGCCTCACAGCTGCTGGAATCTGACACTTCCTGAGCCAGAGTGGCGTAAAGAATTGAGCCATTTTCTTATTCTGCTTAACAGAATATCCAGCGTAATGGGATGGGGATTGCCTTGTTACCTGTGCTGGTTTTGGCTGGGGTAGGGTTCATTTTCTTCCCAGTGGCTGGAATGGGGCTGTGTGTTTGGTTTGTGCTGTGCTCTTGTGCTCCACAAACCTGTCCTACCTGGCTTTCCAAGCCCCTCTGGAAAAAATGTTTCAAAAAATCTAAAAAATCTGATGACCTTTGCAGGTATCAGTTTAGAGACAAATTTAGGAGAAAACACTCTGGAATGAGTGTTTCCTCTAAATAAAAAAAGCGTCAGCAATCCCTTTTTTTGCCATTGAGGAAATGAGTATCAGTGGGTGAGAGTGAAAAAAAAACAAACAAGTTTATTGACAAAGGGCCCATACGGCATGGGGAAAAAAAGAATAAATGGTGGATATTGAATCACCAGAACCAGAACCTACTCCCCCACACACACTCACAGTAGAACAGAAAAAAAACCAACAAAACAACAAAATGCAAGAGGAAGAAACAATTTGGCTGGTGACATGCAGGGGGGAACAAAATGGCACTGGCTTTTGTCTCAGGGAAGGGAAAAGTTCACTCAGCAGCTCAGATAAAACTGATGGGAACCTGCTGAACTTCTGCTGTTTGTCTCTTCCTCACAGCAGATGAAGCTGGTGGATTTTGGTGCCCTTTCTCTTGTTGGTTCAGCTTTTCCTGAGGTCTGGGGCCAGGCAGAGTGGTTCTCATGGCTCCCCACAGCTCCCAGCCAACTGTCTCCCAGCAATTGTCTGTACTCAGACCAAAACCATGCCAAACAGTTCAAGAAAAACAAAAGCCACCAAAGGATTGGTGCTGCAATCTCTCCAGGCCAGGGAAAGGGGAAAAGGAAACTCATTCCTTAAGCTGACAAAAAACCAAGCTAGCTAAGCAATAAAGTAGCCGCTGATCTGCACTGCACTGAGCACACCCAGGAGCCCCCAAGGCTCCCACCCCTACTCTGGACCCACCTCAAAGCCACAGCAGCCATTTCTGGACATAAAGCAGATGATTAAGGAATAGAGTATCATCGTAAAATCACCTCAAGACAACAGGGAAGTTTTCACACATTTGAAGCACACAATCCTGTTGGAGTCACACGAGGAACAATCAGGGAAAGGGATTCTCCGCTTCAAGTACAGAAAGCACAAAAATGTAAGAGCCCAGCCCTCCTTTAGAACAAATAAACAGCCTACAAACTTCGAGGAATGCTTTTTCAGCATTGTTGCCTACCCACTGCCCCCTTAGCATCATTTTTTCAGAATGATACAACACAACAGGAAGTAACCAGATACAATTTTTTTCCCTCTACAATCCTGGGAACTTCTCTTTTTGTGCCCATCGTCAAAGGCAACAGGAGTTTCATGTTAAGAAACCTCTCAGAGCTACAAATTCAATCCCCTGGGAGGAAGTTCAGCACTTATCAACATCTTCCTCCTTTTTTATTAGAAATGAAGGCAAGATCCTGAAGTAAGACAAAACATATTGGCAACTGTCGGCTCTTGGGAAGATATCACCAATAATTTTTTCATGAAAATAAGTGTACAGCCCATAGCAGTGCTGTTATTTAAGTCTGTTAACACCCTTGGAGTGATATCTTGCAATTATTTCACCCCAGCCCCGAGAAGCTACTGCTTTCAGGTAATTTGGAATATAAGGAGTTACCAAAATGTTCATGTAGTCGATGTATTCTGCTTTAGAGAAAAAAATTAATTGGATTTTAGTTGTTTTCTTGTACTATGCCAATCTCTAGCCCTGAAAGTGAGCAGTCTTTTTTACAGTCTTTTAGTAATTTTCTTTCTTAAAAATAACTGCAATACACACAAACACCTGCAGCCACATAAGATCTGTGATATTTTAATAACATTTGCTAATCATTTTCGTGTCCTTTGTAACTCCTTTGAAGCTTAGTTTCTTACATCTGCATCCTAATACACATCTTTTAATATCACTGTTTTCAAAATGTCAAATTAATTCTTTAACAATCTCATTGACACCCAAAAGCTTTTGAGCTTCCATCAGATAAAACGAATCTCTCTTAGCCCAGCGTCACTCTCCAAATGTTATTAACTTTGCTCTGTGCTTTGTGCAGACACCTGAAATAGTACATGCAATTAAGAGCCTTTTGATCTTCAAAGGCTGACGTGCAGGGGCTGAAACGATCCCTGGGTGCCAGAGTCACAGGGACATCTGCTCTTGGATTAATTTTCCTAACCCCAGACAATTTCCACTGATTTCACAATATATCTTGCATGAAATATGTCTGGACTTTATACCAAATAGATGAAAGAAGACAGTAAAGCTACTTTGTCTCTCCTGACTGGTTTAAAAATCTTCTGTACTGTATTTTTAAACTAATATTTGATCTAATGTTTTAAATAATCAGATATATTTAGAAGTCCAAGTTTATGACAATTAATACAAGGTCCAACAGCCAATAAATACTGAATTTTCCAAAGAAAAGCCCCCTGTTCCAGGTGCTCTTGTTGTTCCTTTTGACAATACTCATTAAAGGCTGTGTGGCCACATGTTTCAGGGTGGCAAAATTTGGGCTTTTTTGGCTCCAAAAGTTCAAACTTCTGCTTGAACAGATAAAGCAGAGTTGTGATGTACTGAGACCGTCCCAAACTGATCAGAGATGGGATGGTGGAAAATCCAGAATCTTCTGAATTTGGTTTGAAAACCGAGTGATCCCATACACTGTGGCCTCAAATCTGTGGGATTTGGCAGGACTGGGACAAAATTCCTTTGTCATTCACAATTTACCCAATTGCCTTACTGCCAACCCCTTCTGAATGTGTGGTTTAAATCCCATATCCAATGATCAAATAGCCTGAGGCACAATAGTCTTCCTAAATTAAAAGAATGTTCAATATCCGAAGGCCTTTTACAGCTGTGAGCTCTACATTGATTGTGGACAATACAAATGAGGGCAGAGCAACAACAGATATAATGATAAAAAATATTCTAATTTATAATTTCACCATTTTCTTATCATGGGAAACACATGGAAAATTATTGCCCTGAATGAATCTAGAGTGAAATTCAAAATTAAAGCTTCACTCATCAGAGGAACATATTTCTGGAAAAATCTCTGAAGAGCAACCACTGGTTAAAAGCACAATCCACCACTCAGCTGGAGCTTGATTTCCTGCAAGGAAATGTATAGTGGGATTTCTTGGAGTGAAGGCAGGAGGAGGAAGGAATGAGGAAATTCCTAGTTCTCACAGTCTCTTTGAAGGGAAGAATCCCATAATGGGTAAGAAATATTCAAGTACTTCTGAAAACTTTAAGTACTTCTAGAGCCCTGCCAAGGGAGTGGACATCTCCATCACAAAATGAAGACTTCATTCCAGTGGGAGAAAAAAAAATCATTGGGAAGATAAAGTCTGTGAAGGATGAAGAACACCACAGTAGTTGAAAGAGAAGGAAAAGGAGTATAAAGCTATTCTAATTCCATTTAAAAGCACAATATAGAATTTTGTATAGCCTTAAAAACTCCTGATAATTCACAAACAGTCAAAGAAGAAACACACTTCATATGTCAGCTATAGATAACTCATATTGTGCTGCTTCCCTGCTGCTTCCCTGGTTATTGTATTGCTCTTCCAAGCCTCCCAAAGTCCTTGTCTCATAAACCACAGAGATAATTCCTATATATTATCCCCATCATCATCTACTTACAGACCTTTATGATCCACGCTCATTCCAAACCAGTTTTCCCACTTGTCTGGATTGATAAGACATGAATTTTGCCACAGGGCCACAGCCCAGGCTGGCTCAGCCCTTGGTCTCAGTGGGGATCTTTAGGTACAACCTGAATAAATAAAAATGAACACAGGACCCAGAGGAGCTTCCAAATCAGTAAAATAATTCTATTTATTCTGTCCTGTAGATGTGGTACTAAACCCACAGATGTTTGTAGACAAAGCAGACCTTAGAAATGCTCTAAATCTCTTAATTTTTCTCTTATTTCAGAAAACAAACCAAATTAATATCTTCCATTTTTTTCTTGTAAGTCCCATTACAGAGGGCTGTGTTCTCTTACTTTTCCTTCCACATATAACCACCTACTTCCATACCTATGGAGGCATTCCAGCTGCAAAGAAACATCTCCTGAAGAACTGTGAAAAATTACAGCAAGAGATTTTTTTTTTTTTTCTCCCATTTCCCTTATGCTTCTATTTAAAAAAAAAAAAAAACAAAAAACAACCAAAAAACCATAAAACCTCAAAACACAATATTTGATCCAATTTCTTGATTTCCAGATGAATAAGCTGGTCTTGGTTCACAAAGCTGGGAATTACTATTAACTGATAATAGAAATGAATAGACCAAAACTATTTTAAAATGTCATGTCAAAGTTTGGTTTTAGTTTTAAAAGCTAGATTTGATTAAGTAATCAAATACCTTTTTATCTTCATATTATCCAAAGGAAATTTGAGAACATTTAGTATTAGCATCTACTAATGAAAAGAAATGTAAAGTCCTAGTTTTCATTTCAGAATTGGCCTGCATGTTTAAAATAGATTGGATAATGTTCTAAAGATGTGAAACATTCGACTGGGGAATAAATCGTAGTTTGTGAATTGAAGCAAAAACTTTTCAAAACCATTTTGGGGAAGTATCTTCTGCATTTAACTGGAGACGGGAAGATTTTATCAGAATTTTCCTAGTGTTTGTAAAGAAATACTTTGATCCTGTGTCCTTTAGACAGCCTTAGAAAAATTTTTAAAAAATCCAACATTTTCCTTTGGAATATCTCTTCCTTTTTGCTGTGCATGGGATCTTGCTGAGTCATCACTCAGGCACACGCATCCCCTGGAGGCACAAACCCAGCAGGGGCTGCAGCTCATCCTGCATCTGCTCCCAGAGGGGAGGTGAAAGGACATCCTGGCTGAGAGCTTTATCCAGCCTTTCTTCCCTTTGCAGGTACCCCACAGGATTGGAACACTGTGCTGAGAAAGTGAAGTTACACAGGACTGGGGAACAGATCCCAGACACCATGTTTAGCAAATGACAAAATCCCAAACTCATTTGGATTGGAAGGAACCTTAAAGCCCATTCCATCCCACCCCGTGCCGTGGACAGGGACACCTTTCTCTATTCCAGGCTGCTCCAAGTCCCATCCAACCTGGCCTTGGACACTTCCAGGGATCCAGGGGCAGCCACAGCTGCTCTGGGCACCCTGTGCCAGGGCCTGCCCACCCTACCAGGAAACAATTCCTTCCCAATATCCCATCTATCCCTTGCCCTCTGGCAGTGCGAAGCCATTCCCTCTTTTCCAGTCACTCCCACCCCTGTCCGAAGTCCATTTCCACCTGTCCTGCTTTTCTTACTCCTGTCATTTTCCTGCTCATGAGAAGCTCCAATTCTTTTCCTGTTCTCCACTGTTAATTTCTCCTGCCTGTAGCAGAAAATATTCAGCTTCTTGATTTTCATGGACAGCTGGTTCATAGCCAGGACTTCTTGCCAGGTTTAAAAAAAAAAGAGGAATTTTTATCTCAGTGATATTTGTTTTCTTAATGGTGACTCAGAGGAACAGTCCCTGCTTAGGCCTCTTTCTTTCACACATTTGATGATTTCTCTAAATCAGTGTAATAGGAAATCAAGAGATTCCCTTCCTCACCTTGCTGCACATTGAACTACAATTTTAAATATCTGTGTAAGCAGTCTGAACCTATATTTTTTGAAACACTGACATTAGTGGGAATATTTGTATTTCTGAAGGTAAAAATCTGGTTTTGCACAATCAAAGTCCTCAGTCTCTTCAGCATCAACTGTTTAAAGAGGAATGAAAGCTATCCAGACAATAATTTGTATGGAATGGAAGTAATTTCTATTGAAGCTGTATATTGTTTTAATCTGACAGAATTCTTAGAGATTATTAATGGTCCTCACTCTTTTCTAAGCTTATATTAGGGACAGTCCAGGATATAGCAGGAGGATGTACCTGAATTGAAAATATTGATTTATTCTTTCATGCTTTTAACAGGCATTTATTTTCTTAACACTGTAACTAAGTGGAGGGAGCAGGGTTTGAAGGGTAAGGTTTTTTGGTTTTCTGCATTCCCTAACATTTCCAGGTATTCCAAAAACATGGAAGCACATTTTCCCTCCACTGATAGGGGCATTGGCTCAGTGACTGCCTCAGTTACGGAAGCTAAAGCTGATTTAATCAATACACTCTTATTCCTTTGTGAGCTCTGGGCCTGCATGATTTGACTTGACAAGTTCTTTATCATTTTTTTGTGATTTTACATCCCCTTCAGGATGCAGTTCCGCAATTCCATGTGGGAATTGTCAGGTAGCATCTGGTGAAGGGAAGCTGACAAGTGTATTCTGTCAGGTTTAGTAAATTAACATGTGAAGTCAGGCTTTGGAATGGGTGATAGCATCTACAGGAGGGTTTTCTGCCTTCGAGAGCCAGAAAAGAAGCCAAGCCTGTCTCTGGCACAGCATCTGGCTTCAGGTGACAGATTTTACATTTTCTATACTTTTTTTTATTTGTTGTGCTCAAAAACTGATGAAATCAAAGGGAATGTCTGGGCTGTCCCAGCCATTATAGAAAACCAGTGAATTTTATTATTGTGCTACAAAAACGCAAATTGGTCTGTGAAAAATTCCTATTTTGGTGCTAATTTATTGGATATCACATATTAAATTCTCATGTTCTGGGTAATCTGAGGAAGATTTTCAATAGAGTGTCTTATACAACAAAAAGCCTGTCTGTGTTTACATTTTAAGGATTTTTGTGGCCCTCTCAGGACTATCTGCACACTGAAACCAATAAAAATCATGTTGCTGCTGGAGCTTGACCTCCTTTTACATCAGAGTACCTTGTGAAGAGCAACTTTGTGTCCTTCCCTGACAGAGATTTTAAATAGATGCACAAAAACACCTCCAAAACTCTATTTTGAGGTCCAGGAGTTGGAAATGCTTTCAATTTGTAGTCATGAGACTGAGAAAAGTATTCACCGAGATTGATTTGGGGTGGGAATTTCTGGCTGGTTGTTTTTTTTCCACAAAACACTAAATCCAAACTGTTCCATGTTGTGGGAGAAACAGATTGGCTGTAACATCATGCTGCTCATAACCAGGGCACTTTTAGCCTGTTTAATGCATTAAGTCTATTAAAGACAAGTTCTGTGAGGGCAGTGTTTGAGCTCTCCTTGGGATTCTGTACTCCAGCCTGGTTTTAAATGTGTTTAGTGCAATACATGGTGTTTTAAGAATGTAAAAAAGGCATTAAAATCTGAAATCACCATGCAAATGGAAAACACAAGGGTAAAATTCTGGTTTTTACCCTTTGCATGTATGCTCGAGGTGAGTCTATCACCTCTTGGTGCTGTGGGGAGACAGAAGTGAACATTCTCCTCTGTGAATGCATTTTGCATTTACCTGGAGGGATCAGAGCTTGTTTTTCCCTTCCTTTCCCTGGCATTAGGCATGCTCAGTTGGGACTGATGCAGTTTGCCAGTTCCACAATAGTCTTTGTAGCCCTGGCCCATGTCACAGGTCTGAGCAATGACATCACAACTGAACCTACCCTTGGTACACACATTTAAGGACATTGGGTATTAGCCCACCCAGGTAAGATGGGTTCACTCATTAAGCAGAGAATTGTTGATGTCAGCCTGAATCTGAGCTTCTGTTCCTCATGTTTTAACAAAAGCGTTGATTTCAATGATTTTCAAATAATTTCTCTGTGGAGTCTTTTCAGCTTTACAAATACTGTATGGCTCTCAGATTAACTTGAGATGCTGTCAGAGCTTGTCAAGTGCAACCCTGAATAATTGCAAACCAGGTTGATGTGTCTTTATATCAACCCCTTTCAGTGCAATGCACAGGAAAATGGTGCTGGGAAAAGGCACTTTTGCTGATATTTGGCAGAGATTTGGAACGGTTCAGTGTGCTATCAGAGACAAGCTTGCTTGGGCATCTGATGTGTGGAAGAAACCCACTGACAGTTGCATAAACTGTCAGAGTCCTGTCAGAAGTGAAAATGTGTGTTACCACCAGGGCAGCAGGAGATCCAATTTCTGTATTTACTGCCTGCATAAGGAAAGGGCACAGAGTAGAAATACATCCAAATAGGTGTTTCCTTGCTCGTCTTAAGAATTTAAAAATATTTAAGAGCCAGGGCCTGTGTGATCTCTGTTTGCCCTTCTGAAGCAGACATTGATGCCTTCTAATGCCATAACACCAAGAATGTTCCTTGCACATCTTATGAGGAATGATTTTCCTGTTTGCTTTGTTTCTTATTATAGCTAAGAAGATATCCTTACCTCCTCTTTCCAGTCCTTTCAAGTGTTCCCTCCTAGTCCAGATTTTGGAATGAATATACATAATTTTGCTTTCAGCAGGTGAATGCACAGTCAGGGGGAAGGGAAGGGAAGATGGCTGATCACCTTTTGTGATGAGAATCACAACTGAAATGGGCACAGTGCACTGACAGCTGTGAGTTAAACCAGAGAGTGTGGTTTTAGCTTAGGAAAGGTGATTTGGTCTTTATTTCCAGCTTGGATGTTCACATTGTACAGAACACACATAACTGACACTTATTTTTTGTTGAATTTCTCTAATTCAGAATGATCAGCCATAGCCCAGGTTTGTAGCTGACCTAAGAACAATTTAGTATGAACTCAACAATTCAAGAGCTCTCTTAAGCTTAACAAGGGCAATTGGGAATTTTTAGTCACCCAAGATGATTTGTAAAATAGTGCTTGGAACTGATGAGTAAAATAGTGCTTGGAATATTCCTCTGATGAGTTCGTATAACCTGGATCACTTAAGGTGTGCACTCCACTTATTGAAAGAAGCACTGCACAGCAGAGCTGAAGAGCCAGGAGCAAAGCGTGCACCTTCAAAAAATGGTTGTATTAAATCAAATTACTGCATTAGAAAGGATGCCTGTATCTGTCAGGGGGGTTTTCCATCTCACTGTTACCATGGGTGCTGACCTGTTCCAACATAGAGCCACTACTCAGCCCTTGAGGCACAGCTGAAGTGTTTAGGGACATATTTTGTGTATTATAGCACACTCAGAAAGAGCAGAAAGTGTTAATTTGTGAAGCAAACTATTTGGTTGGAGCAGAAAACCTCATAATTCCATGTACTGTTCCTCCATGCTTAGGTCCTTTTAACTCGTGTTGTTTTGGCTACATGTTTTTAATGTGGAACCAAACATAGAATCCTGGAATTATTTAGGTTGGAAGATCCCTCCCAGCCCATGGAGTCCAAGCTGTGCCTCATCCCCACCTTGTCCCCAGCCCAGAGCACTGAGTGCCACCTCCAGTCCTTCCTTGGACACCTCCAGGCATGGGGACTCCAAACCTCCCTGGGCAGCCCCTGCCAAGGCCTGAGCTCCCTTGCCATGGAGAAATTCCTCCTGCTGTCCAAGCTGAGCCTCCCCTGGCACAGCTTGAGGCCGTTTCCCCTTGTCCTGTCCCTGTTCCCTGGCAGCAGAGCCCGACCCCCCCTGGCTGTCCCCTCCTGTCAGGGAGTTGTGCAGAGCCAGAAGGTTGCCCTGAGCCTCCTTTGCTCCAGGCTGAGCCCCTTTCCCAGCTCCCTCAGCTGCTCCTCTTAGAACTGACTGTCTAAAACATATCCTACATTCCATAATGTGGAACTCCCTTCCTGCTTTACATAAGGTTCTTTCAGATTAGAGCAATTGTGCTTGTGCAGGTCTCATTTTTGTTATGTAGGCCAGGTATAAACTGATGTAAATGTATAAAAAATAAGACCTAGTAAGTCTGCATATTTTATGGGCCTGCCAGCATCAACAGATCAAACCAGTGTAAGCAGATTTCTTACTTTGGTTTTTGTGACTGTAAAAGGTTTAAATACATCTTCATCTTCCAGAATCTGGCAGCAGCACTCCCTGATCATGTGATAACTACTTTTCATTCATTTTCTGTGGCCTGCTAAAGGTCAGTAATGTATCAGGTGTTGCCAGGACTTTGTCATTGCCCAGGATCAGTCAGATGTTGTTCCCTGGGACTGAGCTCACCACTGTCAAGTTCTCCTGGAGCTCCACTGTGTTCAGGGAGATGAGGCAGGAAGTGCTGTGTGGTTTGGGAGGAGTGTGGGTAGAACTGGCTCTTCCTCTAACTGCTGTGAGTGAGGCTTTGGATAGGGCAGTGCTTGGACAGCAGTACTGGCTTTGTAGGCAGGGTAGGGTTTGCTGTTGTTACGCTCAGGTTCCTCATTTGATGTTATTTGGGGTTATTTTGGGGTGTATGATGTAAAGCCTCAGACAATTCTCAGATATTCTGTTAATATGAGCACAGGTTTCTCACATTTAATGACTGTGCATAGAACCTAGACATGAGATGATCAGAGCTGGAAGGAAAGGGTGGGACAGTTGGGATTGTTCAGACTGGAGAGGAGAAGCTTCAGGATGACCTCACTGTGGCCTCCCAGGACCTGAAGGAGTTACAGAAAACATGGAGAGAGTTTCCAAGGGATGGAATGACAAGGGTAAATGGCTTCCCACTGCCAGAGGGCAGGGATAGATGGGATATTGGGAAGAAATCCTTCCCTGGCAGGGTGGGCAGGCCCTGGCACAGGGTGCCCAGAGCAGCTGTGGCTGCCCCTGGATCCCTGGAAGTGTCCAAGGCCAGGTTGGACTCTGGGGCTTGGAGCACCCTGGGATAGTGGGAAGTATCCTTGCCCATGGCAGGGGGTGAAAGAAGATGAACTTTAAATATGTTCCCTTCCAGCTGAAACCATTCTGTGATTTTGTAAAGAGTTGTTCTACCCATTTAAATTTGAATTACTGACATTAAAGCAAAAATTATTTTCCTCCTATTTGGAAATGACGTGACGGTGTCCTCTGGTGGCCTGACAGCTGGAGCTCTGCTGCATCTGCTGCTTGCTCCTTTTTTTTCACTTTTCCATTTTAATTAGAAGGAATCGTGACATAATTGCAAACAAAAGGACTGGACTTTAATCACCAGCAGGAATTTATGGAATAATGATATTAGTTTGTGTGTGTATATATCTTCTGCAGTAGCCTAATGACTGATTTGAGGGGCATGGACAAATTTCTTTGGGACATTTCATACATATGTGTGTGTATGTATATATATATATATATATACGTATATTATATACCTGTGGTACACCTGCACAGGGGAAGCTTCAAGGAAATCCCTGAGATTGAAGTCAGGAATTTACTGACAAACTTATTACATAATAGAGCATTAAAGGATCAAGGTAAAACCTTCTGGCACTAATAATCTATTAAGTGGAGTAGAGATATATTATTTTTCCCCTTTATTTGTCTGTGTAAACAGAACTTCAAGCCTGAGTCTGCTCTCCAAGAGCCCTTGACCTGTAATGCTATGTTTAAGGTCCCAAAATTTAATGCATTTTAGCCCAAGCATGGCTTCATCTCTCAAGATCAAGGAATATGAACTGATTCCCTGCATGAGGGTATAAATGTCTGCTTCCCAAAATAAATGATAGTTGAAATATTAATAGCAGAATTCAGTTAATCCAGAAACCAAGGAAGACAGAAAGTCAGCTTTAAAGCTCCTTGTGATGCAGATTTTGAGCCTTTCACGTTGCCAAGTGCTTTTCATTCAAACTCTGAGGGAAAAGGTTTGCAGGGTTTTTGTTTGCCTTGAGACTGTGTTTTTGGAAGCTAAAATACTGAAGAAAAAGTTCAGCAGGTGCTCCAGACGTTTGAGGTTTCTGTAAATCCAAATGGGTCCTAAATAAACATGCAACAAAATGGTGGGTGAATTCCCATGGAATCCCAGAATGGTTTGGGTTGGAAAGGACCTTAAAAATCATCCAGTTCCACCCCCCTGTCATGGGCAGGGACACCTTCCACTGTCCCAGGGTGCTCCAAGCCTCAATGTCCAACCTGGCCTTGGACACTTCACTTTTAACCCCCTGAATGCTGAGTTGTTTTTCAACTTACAGGGAAAATCTCCAAGCTGAAGTGTTGGAATTGAGGAAACTCTTGTAGTTTTTGTCTAGGGTATGTTCTGGCCATGGCAGTTGTCAATAACTGCCTAAATCCTGTAATTTTTCCTCTAAATTTTCAAAAATGGACAGAGAAATGGTTTTCACACAGAGAAATTATTTGAGGGCCTGACTCACATTTCTACCTTAGAAAATGTTGCCTTGAATTTTTTGTTCCAAAGTGAAATTTTTGAGGAATATTTTGTTAGTGAAGGCATTTTTGATCTGAGCAGTTTGATCCAGACCTAGGTGAGTGCAGTTTGGGTATTTCAACAGCTTTATTTTTCTGTCCAAAACCAGAAAATATCTGTTACAAAAATGTTGCTTACAAACACAGCCTGATTTGTGAGCCTTTTGAAGATCTATTTACTTGGCTTAGGAAATTAGCTGGGGTGGCACAAAGTAGTTTAAAGCTATAATTAACAAAACAAATCAGACACTCTGGTGGTTCTTAACTTTCTTCTAAATAATTAACACACTTTACTTTTGGTTAGAAAGGTCAAATCTGGATCCATGTTCCCTATTTGGCCATTTAAAATATAGTGAAAATGCTGGAATGTGATGCCAAGTATCAGGAAGCTGAGAATCTACATGGAATTTTGTTTGTTTCTTAATCTCATCCTTCAAAGGTCATGATCAGGTAGTGATTCTTCTACCATTTCCTGCTTGATTTTTGTTGTTAGCTCGTCCTTTCTTTCACTTTTGCAAAAATAGGGAGTTAAACTTTTGTAGAAACACTGATTTCTCCACACTAATTTACCCCTTTCTCTTCTTGCATCACATCATTTTGTTCTCAGCAGTTCCACGATCCTCTATAATTTCTGTTGGATTTCTATTCAATATCTTGGCTGTGAGTATCCAAATGTGGAGAAAAGACCTGTGAGGTTTTCCCCAGGTGTGGTCCCACCTCCTAGCTCTGAGATATGGGGCAGGTGATGCACACAGGCATCCCTGTGCCTTGTGTGCCATCTGCTCCTTCCTTTGCCACCTGGATAAACAACTTCCCACCTGCTCTGTGCCACCAGTGCCATACAAAACAAGGGGGGTGGGAGACCAAGCTGTACTGTCTGAGGGAGTAATTACGATTTATTTCAAGGGAAGACATCCTGATATCATAATTACAGGGAAAACACAGCAGCATGGATGGATTGGAATCAAAGAAATGGTTAATCAAAGTAATAAACTTCCTGAATTCCAGAATAAAAGCAACATAGTTCAGGTAACAGATTATGGATATGTAATGTTCAGGGAATAATCAGAACCCCAGAAGGGTTTGGGTTGGAAGGGACCTTAAAGCTCATCCAGGGACACCTTCCACTATCCCAGGTTGCTCCAAGCCCCAGAGTCCAACCTGGACACTTCCAGGGATCCAGGGGCAGCCACAGCTTCTCTGGGCACCCTGTGCCAGGGCCTGCCCACCCTGCCAGGGAACAATTCCTTGCCAATATCCCATCCATCCCTGCCCTCTGGCACTGGGAAGCCATTCCCTGTGTCCTGTCCCTCCATCCCTTGGAAACAGTCTGTCTCCATCATGTAATGCTTGATTTACTGAAAATTCATCTGGGAAAGTTTTCTGGGTCCCAGCACTAATAAAAGAGAATTTTTGCATTTCCTGTGTAAACCCTCCTAAACAGCAGGTAATATTTGTTTATTACTGTGAAGTGGTTCAAAACACAGCCTGCAGGTAACAAGGTGAAAATTAATTTGGTGAATAATACTACATTATTGCAGACCCTCCAAAGTTAATCATGGTTAGCAAAGACCCTAAACATTCATGCTATCACCTGACTAATGGGTTTTCAACATTAAGGTCTCTGAGTGGACAATTTTCTCTCTATTAGGGAAAACCTTCTAAAGTTTCAGTCCTGCAAGTGTCAGTTTGGGGTTTTTTTTTTTAGTATTTTTCTCCCCTGTTTTGGCCGTGTTATTCACTGCTGCTGCTTTTCAAAGAAATGTAGCATTGCTTTTTCATGGAAAATGTACCATTAAATTGCAGATGTCATGGATGAGAGCACTGTAACGGCAAGAAAAGAGATTTGACATGCAAATATGTCAGGATCTAATTCCATTCTTGCTGAAGTCAATGGGAATTGTAAAATTGACTTCAAATGGGGATGGGAGCAAACACACGATGCTGAGGTTAAAAGACCTTGCTGTTTAATCAGAGCTGTTTAATTCTTGTTGTCCTGGACCCACTCAGACCTGCAAAGCAGCACTGCTTAAAAGTGCCTGGGTTTAATTATTTGTTTAATGATGTTAATGCGGCCTCACAGAGGAATCTGTTCAAAGGCAGAGAGGTCTGGTCCTTACAAGCTCTGAGGGCTCTCCACTGCCCCAGTAATTACATGGACAACATCAAGCTGGGAATGGGGCTCCCAGACCTTGGTTTGGCTACTTGGGACCTTTGATCAGTTCCTAGAGGAGCAGACCATGGGGATGGATTAGTGGCTTCCTTGGGAATCTCCAGGTGTATCCTGATAATCCTTTCGACTCACGGCTCTGTAAAGCAAAGTGGTGACATCTTTTTTATTATTGATTTCTTTTTCCTTGGTGCCTTGTTTTCCAGCAAGTGCTTGGATCACTACACAGAGTGTGAAGACAGAAGGGTTTCTCTCCTGTGTTGTACTTTTATTCATTTTAAAATGTATTGGTTTCATTTAAGTATGTACAAGTTGGAAGCTGGAACATTCTGGACGCAAAATGTCCTGATCAGGAAAAGGGTGCTATAAAAGCTTAAGAAGCAGCAACAATTAAAAAAATGGGTTTTTCATTGGAAAGTGGAGGGTTTTAGGGAAGCTCTGTGCAAGTTTAGCACAGTGTTGGGATTGTAGGTCTTGGTGATGGTGCAAAATATTTTCCCTCATGGAGGGCCCTGGGGTGCAGTGAGGGGAGGAGGATTTGGGGGTAAATCCTCTTCTACCATACAAGGACCTGCATGTGAAAAGCAGTGACATTGCTCTTTCACAGCTGCTGACGTGTTATGGAAGCTTTTTATTGCTGAAATCTTCACTTGGACACACCTGCAGTGACAGTCCTAAACCTGCAGTGTGTTTACAGCCAAGAAACTCAAGCACTTCCCTTCAAGCACTGAGTGAAGGTGCAGCCCTCCTTTGGAAGAGCTGAGATTTACACTCTGCCTCTGCTTTCAACCTCCTTTGCTCCTTAACAGTCCTTTCATTAAACTTAACAGCCCCATATATCCTCCACTTTCCTGGGAAGACAGAGAGGCTCTGGAAACTCTGTTCTTAAGGATGTCTGCACTGTCAGGAACTCGCAGCTCCCTTGGAATTGTATTTGTAAGATACATGGCATGGTTACATTTCTCTAACTTTTGTCTGTCATTCCATTAAGTAAGAACCATATTTTAATTTGCTTTCAGAAATTATTTAAGTATAGGGTTTTTTTAGTTCCTCAGAAAATGATTGAGGAGGAGGGAGGAATATTAATATGGGGTTAGCTACAAGCTTAACTCAATGATTGTTGAGTTACACCTTTACCAGACCTTGCTTCAAATGATTTTGGTACATTACAGTTGCCTGAGGGGGAAATAAATAAGATTGCCTTCATAAAATCTTTATGGACACTTGAAATTATCCCCAAAGTGTATTTGTGTATTGCACAGTGTTTGCTAAAACAGATAAAAATTTTCAGATTTTTGCCATGAAATGTTAAAACACACTCTTGAAAGAATAGAGAAAGAAACTTTTGATGGGATCTCAAACAGCATTTTTGAATGTCACTAATGATCAAGAACATGATAACACTGAGTTTTTCATTTTGACATTATGAGAATTTCTCTCGTTTTTTTTACACCAAAGTGAAAAGAGATTTGACTGAGCCTTGAAAAGTGTCACATGTAATTCAGTGATATTTTTGTACTTGTCCCTTCAAATGGATTCCCTCCTTTGTTCTTGTCTGAATAAGGGAGGCACATCTGCAACAGGTTCCCTGTGAGAGGGAACAGCCTCTGTTTGCTCTCCTCAGCCCCATGAGGTGTCTGTGGATTAAGGGTTAGCTCTGTGGCTCTTCTCCAGTGAGTTTTTTCAATACAATTAATTCAATTCTTCCCCCAAGAAGTCACTCACAAAAGTTCATTCTTGTCTAATTTTTGGTTGTTGCTGACAATAATAAATGCTTTGGGGGAGAGTGAAGAAAAATATAGAAACTTACAGCAAACCAACATGAAGGATTTTTTTTTAACGCTATAAGCAGAAGCAAAACCCTCCACAGCACTTGATTTCCTATCAAAACACCTCTGTGACACAAGTGAGGAGCTCTGGCTCCCTGATATTACCTGGGCAGGTAATCAGGGCATCACCTTGGTGTTCTTAGTAGCATCTTTGCTCCAATGAACTGTGACAGACCCCTGGCTCAGCTGGTCTTTTCTTATTTTATTCTCAGATCCTTCCAAGCAGCCCCAACATTTCTAGAGCTCCCTTCCCTTTTCTGCAGTAGAAACCAATAAGTAGAAATACTTTGTGGTGATTTTTTTCTTTCTTTTTTTCCCCCCCTTATTTTGCTGTGGTAACATTTCCAGCTGTTTAGGGTTTTTCTTTTCCCTTTTATTTTTTTTTTTCTTTTTGCTTGAATATTTCTGACATTTAGTTACTATTTTTCTCCTCCCCATAAAACCTTTCAGTGTCTGTACACAGAAAAAAGGGAATTGTGAGGGGATACCTAAACACAAAGGGCCTCCCAGAATTCCAGAATGGTTTGGATTGGAAGGACCTCAAAATCCATCCAGTGTCACCCCCTGCCATGGGCGGGGACAGCTTCCACTATCCCAGGCTGCTCCAAGCCCCAAAGTCCAACCTGGCCTTGGACACTTCCAGGGATCCAGGGGCAGCCACAGCTGCTCTGGGCACCCTGTGCCAGGGCCTGCCCACCCTCACAGGGAAGAATTTTTTCCATACTCACCCAGATTTCCCCTCTGGCTGTAAGAAGCCATTCCCTTTTTCCTGTCACTCCATTCCTTGTGAATAGTCCTCTCCATCAGTCAGCCCCTTTAAGTATGCATTGCCACAGTTTGCTCGCCCCAAAGCTTCTTTTCTCCCAGCTGAACAAACATGAATGTTTACAATTAAGGCTGTTTACTGAGAAGCCCACACCAGTTTTTATTTAAAGCACAGGAAATCATTCCCACCAAGTAGGGCAGGTCTGGAAGACGTTGTGGGCTGCTGGCCATGGTGGAGCTGCACATGCAGGGATGTTTCCCAATATGCTGCTCACAGAAAAAACTCAGTCTAATTACTTTCCAAAACACAGTCAAGGATGTTTGAAGCATCTACTGGTTTGACATCCATGACGAGTTTTGAAAGACAGGATTGCAGATAATGTCAAGAAAAAAAACAAACCCGTGTATTAATTTTTCTCTGCACATCTCTCCATGTGGGGTGCAGCCTTCCCCAGAGTCCTGTCACTGATCTTTAATTAATGTAGAAAGTCTGATGACTCCCTTGGTGGTGTATCCATGGCTGTGGATGGCTCCAGGGAAGAGCTCACCTGGGAGAGGCTGTGCTCTCTCAGTGCAGGCCCTGTTATCACTGACAACACAAGAGCTGTGAGGCTCACTTTCTTGGCCACACAAATCTTTACAGTCTATGAGGATTTGGGGTTGGTTTATGTCTTGCTGTGTTTTTTTTTGGCACTGTTATTATAAAAAAAAGTATGATATTAAGACATCCTTTTTAGTATAAAAGCCACAGGTCTAGAGGAAGCCACAAAGATGCTCTGAGGGTTGGAGCACTGTCCTACAAAGACAAGGAGACCTGGGTGAATTCAGATGGAGAAGAGAGACGGGGGAGGCTGCAGAGACTCTTCCAGTGCCTGAAGAGGACCTGGAGGGACAGGGACTATTTTTATAGGCACACAGTGACAGGTCAAAGGGGAATTTTTTTTTACGGGACAGGTTTTAAATTGGCAGAGGGCAGGGTTGGATGGGATATTGGGAAGGAATTGTTCCCTGTCAGGGTGGGCAGGCCCTGGCACAGGGTGCCCAGAGCAGCTGTGGCTGCCCCTGGATCCCTGGAAGTGTCCAAGGCCAGGTTGGACTTTGGGGCTTGGAGCAGCCTGGGATAGTGGAAGGTGTCTCTGCCTATGGCAGGGGGTGGTACTGGATGGACTTTGAGGTCCCTTCCAATCCAAAACTATTTGGGGTTTCTATGTCTTGAATAAAAGTTATGTCTCCATTGACCAAGAGGTTGCTGTTGGACTGGCAGAGTAAAGTACTCTAAAGAAAATACAGGTAGGAGTTTTCACAACAATATCACTTGTAAGTGAATTAGTCTGTGTTCACCAAGACACTGTGACAATAGAATTGAATTCCACCCTTAATAATTCTTGAGCAAAATTAGCTTCATTTTTGTACTTTTTGCATGTACCTAACAGTTCGTTTATACATCTTAGATGTGGTCCTTGTGGTTTGAGTTTTGGACTTGATGGTCTTAGAGAACTTTTCCAACCTTAAGGTTTCTATTTTGCAATTTGGAGGTGCTTTGGTTTTACTGTGGTTTGTTTTGACACGATGGGGCAGCCAGAGCTTTTCTGGGCAAGGCCTGTGCCTGTGCCACACCCTCACCACCCCCCACAGGGAACATTTCATCTTAATTTCCAATGTAACCCTACTCCTTGTCAGTTTTAGGCCATTCTTCCCTGTCCTGTCACTCCATTCCTTGTAAATAGTCTCTCTCCATCCTTGTATCCCTCCTCCTGTCCCCACAGTGCTGCCTTTGGAGCTGGATAAAACTCAAAAATTCCCATTTCTTTACACACATTTGGCTGATGGACAGGGACAGAGAGCTCTGGAGGGGCTGGTGGTGGCCTGTCCTGGTGGCAGCAGGAGCCTGTTCCTTCTGCCCCTTGGGCTGAGAATGATCTTGTTTGGACCCAGGGTTACCCATATTCATCAAGCTGAGCTGGTTTCAGCTTTTACCTTTTCCTGCAGGTCTCAGCTGTGTTTCCTTACAGGAAGGGTGGTCAGGCATTGGTCGGGCTGCCTACGGAGGTGGTGGAGTCACCATCTGCACGTGGCATTTCATGCCATGATCTGTGTGACAAGGTGGTGTTGGGTGTCAGGTTGGACTTGGTGATCTTGAAGCTGATTCTGTGGTTCTGTAGCAGCACTTGTGTATGGCCAGTCCTGTGGGATCAGAGCCTGATGGATCTCAGGACAGTCCCAGTGCCACTTCCAGGAGCGTTGCCAAAAGCACAAGTCACCCAGTGAGGGAAAACCTCATCATTTCTACCAACCTCTTCCCAAATTCCTACTATTGCAGAAAGTGCAGCATTCCTTTAGGCAGTGATATTGATGTTCAGGGAACTGTGCTCCCTCCAGAAGTTCCCAGTGTGTGTGTTTTGTGTGCCTGACCTTTCAGCAATGGCAAATAGAGCAACGCTTTTTTTTATAAAACACATTTGTCTTCCAGTCCTTGACCTGGGCTCAGTAAATGAAAATGTACCAGAACTGAATCCCCATAGGATCAGGAGAGGGGTAGTGCAAGCGAAAGGGAAAATAAAGAAACATGTACTGGCACTTGTGCTAAAGAACAGCAGAGCAGAAGCCACTTTGTGGCTGTAAAAGTCACACTTCTTATCAATTATTCCTTATCCCTGGTGAGCAGAGGGTGCTGCCCACCCCACTGTAAGACATCACACTTCCCTGAGTGTTTCCAACTTTGGATATTCACGTGTCCTAGGAACAATTTCTGCGTCATTTCTTTTGCTAGGAGCCTTCCTAAAGGTTGTTTCCTTTGCAGAAAGGGAGTAATAATCCTTCTTTCCCTTTCCTTCATGAGAAACCTCCTGTGGTAACAGCTTTAACGAGAGCTCATAAAAAGCTCCCTTTCTTTCAGTGATTCCCTCCAGGAATCTTCTATCGATTATTCTGTAGACAAAAGAGGGAACTAAAGAGTTGCCATGCAAGAAAACTGTACAGCATGAGGCCACTAAAGGGAAATCCTGACTGCAGTTTTACTGGGCTGGGAGTGAGGCTTGGTTTTTTAGCTACTTCAAGTCAGGGAGTGCTGTTGATAAATTCAGGGGTACCCATGAAAAAATAGAAAATCAGCTGCCAATCTGAAACCTAGTGATTATTTAATTTCTGATATTGATGTTGCTTAAAATTGAGTGATTTAATAGCAAAATGTTTTTTTTCTGGAGTATAATTTGTTAAACCCTGTCAGTGTTTGATAAAATTGTGTTGGTTTTGCTGGAAAGAATAGTCCAGTGTTTCTGACAGAGAGGAATCTTTTCTGTGCAGGACACTGTGTTCAGCTGAGGAGTCTGGGAAAAGAACAGGAATATCTGAGATCCTTAGATGAGGCTGTTTGCTTTCCTGCTTCAAAATAGGCACTGGCTGGTAAAAAATTCAGTGATAGAAGAAAGGCTATTCAAAACTTTGGGGTCCTTGTCAGCTACTGACCATTTGCCATCCTTTTTGCTTGGTTCTCTGTGAAATACATGCATTTATTAGCACCTTTGCTTTTGGAAAGCTGCAATCTCTGTAACACAAACAGTTTGCACCTTGGAGGTTGTCACACCCACTTTAGGACTGAGGGAGTAGTTCAGGATGCATCCAGCCTCTTTCCCTGCCAGGACAAGAAAAAATAATCTAATTTCTTTCATCTTAAAGTCTTGTGAAGAAATAAAAATGCTTGGCTGTTGGGAAATTTTCAGTCTCCATCTGAGGGACATCTTAATTTTGACTGTTACCCTTGGAGTAACTAATTCTTAAAGGTTCTGATTTAAAAAGAACATATATGTATTTTCCAAAGTTTTTAATGCACAGCAAAACAGACCAGGTTTTGCTGTTCACAGACCCATGAAACCCACCCATGGCCAAACTGAAGGAGGAGTTTTCCTGTATTTCCTTTAAATCCTCTTCCACTCCCTTTTGCTTTCCTGAGCAGAATTTGCTTTATATTGGAGGTGGCTTCCCTGACAAAGGACTGGGAGTTATGCCTTTGAACCCCTTCAAGGAAAACAGAGAACTGATCCCTTCTTTCACTTTTTGGCTGGGAGCTCTGATATTCTGACTGAACTCTGATATTCTGATATCTCAGGAGCAGCTCTGTCTTAGGAGAAAACATCAAACTCATGTTCTCTTCCTGGAGAGTCTGACTTGTGCTTCATAGCAAACCATCTAAAGGAGCATTGATCATCTCAAAGACACACAGGAGTCTCAGTTTTTGCTTTTCCAGGACGCCTGTGTGAGTGTTGAGCTGTTTGTGTGCCCAGGCAGGGGAAGTGATGGAGCTGTGGGCAGGAGGAGTCAGGAATCAAATCATGTCCGTAAGAAACACAGGTGTGAGCTCTGCCTGGCTCTGAAAGGGGAATTCAGGTTTCCTCCCTCCTTCCACTGCTGCTGGGCACCTGAGCCTTAATAGTGTGGTTTACAAGTGTTCTACAAACAGAAGCATTTCCATTCTTTGCTCCTGGCAAGTTGCACTGTTTTGCAATTGGGGACATTTCTGGACAAGGCCTTCAGGTGACTTTAAATGTCCCTGACTGGGGAGAATGAGCATTTTATCAGGCATAACTAAGGCTGGCTCATTTTTACAATGGGCAGTCAAGGGGGAAATCAGGGCTGCCTGAAGTCTCCCTTTCAGGGTTAAGCAGAGAATGTGGATATCTTGTTTTTTCATTTAGCTCAGATTTGACTCTTGTGGCCTTCGAGTGTACCTGAATACTTCAATGAACTCATAATTGATCTTTTTGTTGTAGAAGAAAACATTTGTAAGCACAAGCAGTTAAGATATTTTATGCTATTCCTAAATTTAATCACAGGTGTCCTGAGGGTATTTAGTGATCTCCTTGAAAATAGGAAAGGTGTAATTTGGAGACTCTGTTGAGAATGAAACGAACCATGGAGTACAGACTCTGAAGAAACAGCAATCCCTCCTGTTTTCAGGGTGTGGAGATGCTGTAATAGGTCCTTCAATGCAGCAGTGACTGCGGGAGATTGCTGGCACTTCATTCTCTGAACAGGCTTCTCTGGAAAATTAATGGAGGAGTAGAAGGGCTGCTTGCACCATTTGTTCCATTCCAGGCAATTTTTCTTTGGGTTGGTTTAGTGTCAGGCTTTAGCAGCTTTGGTAAAGACTGTGTTTAGTTGTATATTGATAATCTGCTCTATGAAAACACCTTCCATGGCCTTAATCTTTCTTGTGGTATCAGGACCCTGTATTCCAGCTGCACAATACCTGTATTTCCCCAAGATGAGCCTTTGACAATGCTATCCCAGCTTCTGATTTGCTTGGCTTCAAAATGGAGAGAGGCTTGTAAAAGAGTCCTGACTAGTGAATTGTGCCTGGTGTCCTGCAGCTGGATGCATCCATTTAAAGCTCTTTAAGGTGAATTTGCACAGGAGAGGCAGTTTGAAGTGTGTTTGTGACCACAGAATCCCCAGAATGTTTTGGATTGGAAGGGACCTTAAAGCCCATCCCATTACAACTCCTGCCAGGGGTCGAATCCCCTGGATTCATGGGTAGCCAGTCAAGTTTTGCATCAGTTGTTTTTGTCTATATGTTTGTTAAGGATAAATCAGTCACAAAATATTTTCCCCAAACAAGCCCAAGTGGGACTTGGTGCACTGGCAGCTTTCCATCCACATTATACTGATGATCTGAAAGCAGGACTGAAAACAGGTGTTAAATTGACCCTGCCTGTAAAAACACCTGCACATTATTCTGTTCAAGTGGCCAAACAGTGCTGATGCTACAGATCCCAGCATCGACCACACGAGCAGCTGGCATTAAGAGCACACTCCCTGCATCCCATATTTGAAAGTTCAGCAGGTCATTATGGAAATTTGAGATGGTGAAGCTGAGTCACCTTTAAAAGAAGGATCTGTATAATTCCAACTATGGTCCAAACAGTAATGACTGCAGCTTTAGAATTAGGTGGTTAGTATTTCATATTAGCTCAACTTGTTTATGGCCATTCTATTATTGAGACAGCATTGCTTAAAATTAATTCTGTGAATACATTTTAAAAATTAGACTTGGGGAGTGTTGAAGTAAAAATTCTCACCCTCACGACCTTGGAAGTTTGCTGGATGTTGGTGTCTCATGGCCTCTCTGCACAGGCAGTGCTATATGCTCACTCCCTGAGGTGCTTCCACTATCACTGTGTAGGAACACCCAGCCTAAAACCATGGCTAATACTAAAGCAAGTTTAATTAATTGAATTTCTTCCTTTTATTTGAAAAATCAGGAGAGTCCAGAGTCACAACTTACTCTCAAAATAGCTTATATCCACCCAGTGGATTCACAGGGGAATTCCAGGTGTTTTGATATATTTGTGTGGTTCCCTGACAAAATCAGTGTAGGAAAAAAATGAAAATTTGATTATTTTAATTGTCTGTTTTTAGAAGGGGTTCTCACTGTCAGCAGAACTGAGGAGGGAGATTCCATTATTTGAGTTACAGGAGTCAGTTTATCAGCAAACCAGTCAACTCTTGATAAAATATATCTTTCATGTTAATATTTCACAAACCATTGCTTTTACGCCCACTAATTTATATTAGGAGTTTGTAAGACTGAGATTTGAAGTAATAGTAATTTTTTTTGCAAATAGCATTCAAAGAAAGTGTTATCCCTGGAGGCTCCAAAAGCTGCAGAATGGCTGGGTGTCTCAGTCCTCACTACCAAGAGTAGAACAGAATTATTCACATTTTGTTCAGTAACTGGAAAATTCTGGGAATGACCGCTTGGATGGGTGGAGGTGACATGGATATGTGGAATTTCTCTCACCTGATGGTTTTTAGTCCCTTAAGATGCTGGTGATACTTAGATTGATGTTGCATTCTTGAAGTGGAGAAAAATAGCAGAAAACAAGACTTTTTCATGATTTTGCCTTCTGTTAGGTTATTTCCTGTGGGGCAGTGGCTCAGCCAGAGCTTTACTGGCGTCTCTGATACCATCTCTGCTTCTTTCCTCATCGAGTCATCAACTTTTACTTCAGCCTCCTATTTATGTATCTCCTTTTACTAATAGCTTGAGTCACAAAAAGAAAAAGAAGAGAGATTCTGGCAGCTTTAGCTCTGTTGAACATGTCTTGTTCTTAGTTTTGGAGAAGGATGGCCTTGGTGGGAGGAAAAAAGCAGCAAAGCAAAGAGTCCTCCAGTGGTACTGCTACCTTGACTCTGGTTGCAGCTTGTCCAAACTCTGGTGTTGTGCAGTCAAGAGTTAAATCATATCCAAACTCAAAATTCAGGTGGAGAGTGCAGGCACAGCTCCTCCAGAGGAAAAGCCCTGGATAGGTGTTTGGAGGTGTAACACACAACTGGGGCTTTGTTCGGTGCAAGGAGAAAGATGCACAGCCAGTGTGATGTAGAAGAAATAAGGCAGGGTTTAGCATGATAAAAGGCAATTGGAGTCATGTTGGAAGTGATTAGAATTTCATGAATAAGATGGTGTGCTGCAAAAAATGGTAAATAAGTGAAATCTCCAAATGTAAACTGCTGTGCAAACGTGGAGAGGCAGCTGTTGTTCCAGATGCCTCAAACAGCTTAACAGGGAATGGCTTTTCACCACCTGATCATTGCTATTGTTTGCAGAGCTCTCATGTAGAACCAAGAGCACTGAATCCAAAGCCAGGATGCTCTGGGAACAGGTGATTGGCTTTTCAGATGAGCACGACCCAAGGAGCAGAGCACTAATTAGAGAATCCAACCAGTTTTCCACGGAAACCTTCAGAAACAATTCTGAAACTCTTCAGGGAACAGCCAGGTTTAGAGCGCCCCTTTGTGGGACTGATTGAAGGAGCCTGGTGAGAGCTGTAGATCTTGAGACGACAGGAATTAGACTCCAAGCCTTTGGGAAGCACAACTAGCAAGAGCTTTTTGGGTTCGCTCCTTCCAGTGAGGTCGTTGTACCCCTGGGCACTGCCGTCTTTTGAGAGGACTCTGCCTGTGTGAGATTGGAACTAATCAGGAGAACAGATGTGGATTTAAGGCTGAAAGAGAAATTGTATAGAAGGAAAAGCCATAGGAAGTAAAAAGACCTTGTTAACCCTAGTGGGAGACAGAAGAGATCACTTCTGGATTCTTTTTAAAGGTGTTTGCTTGGATCTGCTTCCAAGGTTTTGGTTACTTGAGGTCATCCCAGCAGGGAAAGGCTGGATTCCTGCTGGTAGCTTCTATAATCCAGTGCAGAGATAGGTTAAAACGTAATTTAGCTGTAGTATAATTTGTAATTTCCTTGTAAGATTTGTTTTTCTTTTAAATGCTTTCAGTTCCAGCTCTGCTGTAGGATTGATACCCCACATTCCTGCTCTGCTTGCCAGCCCCATACCCAGGTTTGCCTTGCAGAAATGCTTGTAAAGCAACTCCTGGAGAAAAAATGTTTTAGAGCAAATGTTTTACTAGAATATTCTAAACATATCATTATGACAGGTGAACTCTAGGAAAACTAGGATGGAAGAGAAATAATACTGTCATTAATTGAAGAAGAACATAAACCTTAATTTTTCTTGTTAAACAATCTCAGTGTTTCAAAGTTTCTCCCACACACGTTGATAAAGTGGGAGAATGACAATGAGTGTTACAATAACACAGTCATTAAGTTTTAAAATTGTGGTTTATTTCATTTTAGAGGCCTGAAGCCAAGGAGAAAAACTCCAGGTTTCTGTTAGGGAATAGCTTCAGTGAAGGAGAAGCTGCATTTGGCACAGCATGTTTTCTTTCTTTTCTTTTCCTCATAAAGAGGAGATGAAAACATTTTGAACTATCATCTTCAAAAATGAACAAAAGTAGACTTCAAATTATTGAAGGAGATTTATTATTACAGATCCTAATCAGCAAGCATCTCACATATGATTAATCACATTACACTTGTTTATGGTTAACAAGTGCAGTAATTGAGTTTTAATTTAAATGGTGAAATTGAAATTTCAGATAGGCAAGTTTGGGAGACTGAGGTTAACACTAATTTTTGTGTGAATGCAGTCAGGAATTGACTGAGAAGTTTTATTTCTGTATTTTGATATTTCATCAATGATTGGGAAAGTCTATAAACACTCCATTTGCATTTCATTTTTTATGCAATAAAGATGCCAAAGTTTGGATGAGTTTTTGAGTAACATGGTCTACTGGAGGTCCTTCAAGGCACCATTGTGGCTGATAAAACAGGAACTGTGGTGTCCCATCCTAAGGCTTAAGTGCCGTGTGTCATCTGTGTTATTTTTTCATGGAATTTCTTTTAGATTTCCACTAATTTGAGTTGTTCAAACCCTGTGCTGTGTCTGTGAGTTGGTGCCTTTCTTTTGGGCCAGGAAACTCTACCCAGGTTCATTTCTCCCCTCTTCTTTCATTTTCTCTGGGAAATTTAGTTCTGCTTGGCATGGGGGTTCCTAAAATTTCTGATATCAAGTATTTGCCCTTAAGCCTTATATTTCCTGTATTTATAGCTGAATCATTATTGATTTGCTTCCTTTTTTTCTATTTTGCTGCATTGAGAGCATTATATGGAGCAAATTTCCTTGACACAGTGTGTCTATACTTAAACACTGCTTGAATTAAAAGGATACACTGGAAAGAGCAAATTTTTTTGAACAAAATTCTCTAAAGCTACTACTCCCAAATCCCAGCCTTCAGTAGTTCATGTCTGGAACTCCTCAGCTTCTGTTAGAACAGAGAAAGCAAAGCAGAAAGATGGGAAGTCATGAACAAAGTACTCCCATCCTAGGGTCTTTTGTTTTTGGTTTGGTTTGCTGTGCTTTCATCTAAAAATAGAAGTGTCTTCCTTTTCTGTGGACTGCATTCACAGCAGTCAAGGACAGGAGTGAATTCAGATTTGTGCCAAAGGGATGAAATCAAGCTGGATGTGGAAGGGACAAGAGTTTCTTTAGGTCACAGATGAAAATCTGTTTCTAACTTGCAGTCTAAGGAGACAAAGGGCAGTATCCAGGCATCTGCAAGGACAGCCACCCCAAAAGCCTGGTCAGTGCGAGGACAACCTACAGGAAATTGAAGAGGAAATCTATCAGTGGTATTTTTTGGGTGTTGGGAAATACTGATATCCAAAGCAAATGAAAGAGAAGGAGATTTCAGCCCTGTGCATTCAGAGAGAGCAATAGGAGCAGCTCAGGATTCAGGAGTGGATGGAGGTAAATGTGAGTGGAAGTGTCCCAAACACAGCATAGTTCACAGGCACTTTTGTCCATGCATGCATCTGCTGTATTTCAGAAAGAATGTCCTCACATGAGGAATTATTGATAAAAACATTTGGAGAGGGCTCTTCCTCAGGAACTGGGGTGATTGGGCAAGGAGCAGAGGAGACATACTGAAAGAGGGAAAATTAAGGTGAGATATTGGGAAGAAATCCTTCCTGGCAGGGTGGGCAGGCCCTGGCACAGGGTGTCCCGAGAAGCTGTGGCTGCCTCTGGATCCCAGGAAGTGTCCAAGGCCAGGTTGGACTTTGGGGCTTGGAGCAGCCTGGGATAGTGGAAGGTGTCCCTGCCCATGGCAGGGGTGACACTGGATGGGCTTTAAGGCAGCTGCAAAAGGTAATGATTAAGTGCAGTATTGTTCAGTTAGCAGGAAGGTGGTTGGAGCAGAGGTAGGAAATTCACTTCCAGAGGTGAAAGAGGTTATTTGCAACTAATAGAGGGACTGGGGAAAGCACAGGCACAGAAAATATTCCTGTGCTTTAATAAATAGCTTGGCAAATTGAGGAACTGTTTAAGCAATGATTAGTGAGTGGTGGCTGGGGAAAACACAGGGAGTCCTGAGAGGTCCATTCCAGTCCTTTATTCCCTGCCTGTTCACTTTAGGATGATGCATTTGCTGTTCTTGTTTACAGGCACTTGGCAGTCTTTTATGCTCAGTCATCTCCAGGGGTTTAACAGACTAAACCCCTGGAAAGAGCAGGAAAATATGGAGGCAATATCCCTTATCTTTGCTGATGATCAGACCTGGATATTGCAGGAATTAATTCATTACTAAGGCATGGTAGGAGCAAAGTTGATGCTCTTGTTAAGCTGAGCTGAAGGTAGATTTAAAAGGTGAAAGATATTTTGATTTAATAAAAAAGTAAAATAAGAAAAAATAATATTACATTTAGAATACTCTTTTCCCTGTATACAAAAAAGGCTTTTATTCATTTCAGAAACAATTTGAGTCAGAGAATACAGAAGCTCCAAAACCAAGAAGACAACTCAATTTCCATGGAAGTTAATGGAAAAATTTCTGGGAATGTTATGACAAGTCCTAGAAGAGTGAGAATGATAAGTAGGGCAATTCAATAATCCCACAGGGAGAAGATCATCATCTCTGTTAAGATAAAGGTGTTCGTTTTCACTTGTATTTGTTTTGTGAAATGCACTGAATACGTCTCTGACTTGATGGCACAAGTGATAGTCAAATATAAACCTGAGATTGGGCTGCTGGGGAAGGAAGAGCAGCAGCTCTAGGCAGTTCCTGGAGTTCAGGAAATCCATATGTATTCTGCTTTAAAAGGAACTGTAGATTTTTTTCCCCCCTTATAAATATAAATACACTCCACAGAGTACAGGAAATATTTTGTGTTCATATTGAGCCATTCTTTTGTGCTGCAATTAAAGAACAATATTAAGGTTTTCCCCCTCCCTATGGGCCCAGTGTCTCTCCCTGTCCAGAGGTTATTCTTCACCTCCAGAGGTGGGACATGGAGCTTAGGGGAGAGAACATTGAGCAGCTTTTATTGTCCCCCAATCCAGAGACCCTGGAGGTGCCTTCTGTCTCTTCCCTGGGCACAGCTTCCTGCTCTTCCTGAGGTGCTTTTTGTAGCCATTTCAGTGGAAAATATGGAATTGCTTGTGGGTTAGGGCATTTCACAACTCAGAACATGACCTGTTTTGCTTTTGCTGAAGGCATTCCCATGAATGTGGCCCTTCTCCTCCAGGATTTGGGTCACATCAGTACCATTCCCACTTGATGTCCTGTTTTTTTGCCTTGATAGGAGCCAATCCTTTGTTATGTGACTCAGTCTGCAGCCCCTGACTACTTGTGCTTGTCCTTTGCTATACTGCTAAAGCCTTTGCAATGTTCTTTTTGATCATTGGAGGGTTTAATAGGCTAAAATATTACATTATTGACACATATTCTCCTGCTGGGAGAAGTCAAATGTGCCAGTTATTTGGGAAAACTAGAGACTCCAATTAGGGATACACAGCAAGCCACTGTTTTCTCTCCATTTATCTTCACTACTTGCCACTAAAGTCATAATGGAGATTTTATTCCAGCTTCTCCTATTTAACTGCAGTTAAATTGGAAGATTTTCTCTTGTCTTTCATGTGTTAACAGCTCTAAGAGGATTTAAAGGGCAGTTTTCCCTCACACAGTTGTTTCCGTTGATGCCTATTGCTCTGGTTTTCCATGCAGTACCTCTCCTTTGCTTTTTTGGTGTGATCTCCCTGCAAGGATCTCTTGTTTTATCTGCTTGGGGGATTCTCATAGGGGTAGGGATGTGTAAGTTGCCTCATTATCTCATCCTCATTTTTACTCACATCTAGTATTCTAGACAGAAAATATTTAGTTTGGGTTATATTCTGTCTTTTATTTCTTCATTATATAATAAAAATATTATTGTTATTAATAATAATAGTAAATGGATTAGGGTACCTTGCTCCAGGTATTTAATAAACTCTGTGAGTCCTGGTTTAAGAATCATGGAATGGTTTGGGTTGAAAGGGACCTAAAAGGCAGTGAAATCCAACTCCCAAAACTGAGCAGTGATACCTTCCACCCTTTCAGGCTGCTCCAAACCCCAAATCCAACCTGGCCTTGGACACTTCCAGGGATCCAGGGGCAGCCACAGCTGCTCTGGGCACCCTGTGCCAGGGCCTGCCCACCCTGCCAGGGAACAATTCCTTCCCAATATCCCATCTATCCCTGCCCTCTGGCACTGGGAAACCATTCCCTGTGTCCTGTCCCCCGATCCCTTGTCCCCAGTCCCTCTCCAGCTCTCCCTTTAGACACTGGTAGGGGCTCTGTGGTCTCCCCAGAGCCTTCTCTTCTCCAGGTGAGCAGCCCCAGCTGTCCCAGCCTGGCTCCAGAGGGGCTCCAGCCTTTGGAGCATCCAGAAGATCCATGTCCTTCATATGTGGCAAGTCCTTCATTGATGTCAGAAATCTAATTATCCAATTCTCTGTGCATCCTTCTCTTCCCATGGTTGTGTCTCTGTTAATCACATACTTTTGGGGGGTGACTGTCATTGGAAGGCAGCAGCTATAAAAACCTCCTCAGCTTGATTTTGTCAGCCTTGGGAGTTACCTTGTCTCCTTCTTGTCAGTTGTCTGCAATTAAATCCTGAACAGGCAGCTGGGAGCTGGATTTTCAGGGGAGACAAATGAGCTGCCTCCCATGGGGACACTGGTTTTGGTTGGATAATAACAGCTATCAAGGTTAGTAAAGAGTAGAGGTTTGGTGTGACTGAATTTTGTTGCTTAATTACAACACAAATGCCAGCAGTGGGTTGTGCCTGAGTTGCTGAATTGCCAGCAATTTGTTTAATTTCATATATCAGAAGTTTATAAAGGTTGTTATTTTTTTAAAAAAAATACGTATACTGGAAGAACAGCAAAAGGAGAATAAACTTGACTGCTGGTTAGCTTTTGCCCAGGACCTTTCTCTTTGCCATGTGCTTGGCATTTTAGAGCTGGTTAAATAGAAATGTTTCTCTGTACTGCATCCATGTCCTCACTTCATGTGCCCTCTCTGGCTGTTCCCTTGTTGGAAAATGCCAAGGCCAAAGATCTTCTGCCTTTTCCAGAGTAATGCTTTCATGTAATATAGGAAATGAGGCTGATATGTGTTTGGTCCTTTATTTTCTAAGAAAAGGTGAGTGAACAGGCAGTTTTCAGTATCACAATTCACTGCTATGGAAGAGAGAAGGCCAAGTGATAAGAGATTTATTACAGAAAGCACATTTGAGCTGGATCATCTGGATAAACCCCAGCTACATGAAAGGCTGTGTTTCAGAGCAGTTGATGGAGAAGCTCCAGAATCCTTTTGGAAGATCTCTGCGAGGAGTATTCATGCAAAGCTCTGTAATATATCAGAAACAAAAATATTTAGATTGGTTTCACAAAGCTGCTCTTCACAGAAAGCAAGTTCTCTGAAGATATCTAAGCATGTAAGTAGCTGTGACATTACTCATTATGTCATTAATAATGACATTAGTAATTTCTCCCATCATTTAATCCCTTTTCATCTCTCTGCTACAAGATGCAAGCATTAAAAGCAGTCAGACTCAGTGTTTTCCCCTCTGTCCTCAGAGCTGGTTAATTTTGAGGTGATGTGGAGAAGTCAGATCTGTCAATTCATTAATTCCAGATTTGTGGGCAAGTCCAGTTCTCTTCTGGGTCTGAGTTTATCACACTTCACGTTTGTTCATGTTGCAGTTCTATTTCATTTAGGCCTTTTCTTGCTCTGTCCAGCATTCTCAGAGGAAGATTAAATTTGTGATTTTCATATGGTTGGCTGGACAAGGGTGAAAGTTTTATTTCTGGCCCTCCAGCTGTTATAATAGTTTTGGTTGGGTTGAATTGCCCTGGGATTAGCTGTGATTTCCTTATGGAGTTGTAGCTTTGGAACACTAAAAGAGAACGGTAAAATAACTGCAAACAGTCGGTCTTCTCCCGACTGACAGGAATGAAGAGGCAAATGAATTTGTCTGTGGGCTTAGAGATGGTTAAATAAAAGCAGAGTGTTAAAAGGGTGATGTTATCAAGGACAAAGAGTTTATAAAATTTAACAGATGTGGGTTTAATTGTGTGGCAGCAGCTCAGAGCTGCACTGGAGAACATTTCTAGATAATACCAAGGCAAATGAGTGTGTGTATTGCAGGCGTGTGGGGGCAGAGATAAGGCTCCATTTGCATATTACTTTTATTTAGTTCCCTTGTTTCCAGAAGTTGCAGTTGAGGACAAGCACAACACTGCTCTTGCATCAGCTGAGTTACTGTTAGTTGTTTGGTTTCAGAGGATTTGCATGGAAATATGAAAACTGTTTGAGGGCTGCAATGATGGTTCAAGCCATTGTGGTTACAGTGATGGTTTTCAGGAGAGATGGGACTGAAGCTGAGGGAATAATTCCTTCCACGTCTGTCTGCTTCCTTTTGTAGGGCCCCGTTCCTTGAGGCAGGGTGCATTGTCTGCAGCTCCAGCTGCACGTTGCATTCTTCATCCAGTTCCATTCATTTATCCCCAGTTGCATTTGGGATCCTCCTCTTTTGGATGCCCACTTCTCTGCAAATTGGCTGCTTCCCGTGGAGTCCTTGGCTCCTGGGTGTGAGTCTCACCAAAGCAGTGCATGGAGAGAAGTCACTGCCCTGGGTTATGGAATGACCAGGAGTCCAACACTTTCTGTGCTCTCAAAGCAGATTCCCACCAAACCAGAGCATTTCCAGCACAAACCTCTTCCTTTGCCCTTTTAATTTACTATTGGTCCTTATTTCTTGTCCTTTTACTTACCTTCACTTACTTCTGTCACTTACCTTTTACTTCTTCTAACTCACTACTGATCTCTTTACCAGCAGCTCTTTTCCTCAGGAGCATGTGTTTTGCACATATTTTAGTCTATGTGCTTCATGGCTGTTGTGGTTTTAAAGCGGTAACTAAAAAAATTACTAGAAAATTTACTAATTTCTTGCTGTGAGATATGGATTAGAACAAGAGCAAAACAGGCTTAAAACTTAAAAGGAATAAAGAAAGTTTATTAACAAAACTACAAGAATAAGAACACCAGAATGAACCTCCAGAAAACCCCTTTATCCCCCACTACTTAACCATTCTCTCGTTCACATGACAACATAGAGACAAAAAACATTGGAACTTTGGTGTTTAAAACAGTCCCAATTCCTGCTAGAGTATTTTCATTAGTCTTTGTAGAGAAACAGAAGTCTTTCTTCTGCTAATCTATGGAGTTTTTCACAAGAAAACTATTTCTGTTATAGCTTTCTATTTTTCTGATGCCAGCTGCCCTGAAATCTGTCATCAGTTCACTCCTCCCATTTCACATCACTCTGAGGTGTGTCATGGGTCAAATTAGTCTAGGGATATCATTTTAAGGATGAGTTATTCAAAGGCAAAAGTTCTCTTCATCTGTCTCTGTGAGCTTTCCTGGAAAACAGAAGTTTTCTCTTTGCCTCAAGCTGCCCCAAATCTTCAACTATTACTTCTCTCCTTCTGTTCCAGCACCTCACTGTATCACAATTACTCCACCTTTTGCTCAAAATCCAAACTTTGAAACACTCCATTCCTCCCTACATACTCTGTCATGAATTAAAGGAGTTTTTTCAGAACACTATTGTCCATCTCCATAGCTTTAACAGAAAAATATTTCAGCTTATAAAGCATCTCCTATTCTCTACCTTTTCTGAGGCTTATTTCTTTTCTTTACTGTCTCTGATAGTTGAAAAAGTCTCTTTACATGTTGATTACTCTCTTCTTCTTTCTCTGGAAAAAAGGATTAATTTGCAAGTCTCATCTGGGTAATGAAAGGGTTAAAGTCTTACTCAAGCTTTGTAGATAGTTCTGTGATCTCTGCCAGAGCAGCGGCTGGAGCTGTCTGCGATGGAAGATTCTTCATGGCTGCTCTGGAGAGTGTGGTC
>NC_031775.1:3467918-3475978 GCF_001522545.3 Parus major | reverse complement strand
TTCTTAGAAATGGCCAGCTGTTGGCTAGGAGACAAACTCCCATCAGCCTCCAGCAGTTTTAACTTCCTTAGGTGTTTCTCTTTGTTTTCTTAAATGCCAATCTGTCACAATGGCCCAGGAGGAAAAGGGATTCTTCTCATGGAAATCAGTGCATGTCACCTCTTGGATAAAGGGACAAGGTGACAGATCAGCCGTGTCATAACCCCCAGGGCTGGAAAGATCAAGAAAAGTAAAGCAGGAAGTGAAGTTGTCAGGAAGCTCAAGAAATGGACACAGACAGAGCCTATGGTTGAAAAGGAGTTTTTTAGCATATGCAAATAAAAAATGGAGAAGAAAACAAAAGAGGAATGTGCTGGATGGCATGAAAGGCATAATTGTCCTTGGCCCTAGTGCCATTGAGAGGAGACAAAAGCAAGATGCTTACAAAGCTGAGTCCCAGGAATGTGAAAAAAGAGTGTGAAATGAAGCTGTAAGTGAGAGCTCCATCTCTCAGAGACTGACGCCCCATTGCAGGGGAAGAAGCATTTAGGGGAATGTGTAAAAAAAGGGGAAAAAATTAGAAATTAAAAGGAATCCAAGCTATGTAGCTGACAGATACATTGGTGCACCACTATCCTTGCACTTCTGGGGGCATAAGGATCTGAAAAAGCTCCCAGAGAGTGCCAGGAAAAGAGAAAGATTTACTACCAATTTCTTATGACATATGGCCCATCCCTCCTCTGAAAATGTAGGCATTAGTTAATGGATAAAACTGTCATACTTGGCTTTTAACATTAAAAGCAGGGTCTTTGGGAAAGGAGAATGCTCTCCCAAATTGGAGTCTGAGAAAAAGATCTCAAGATTTTATGTGATTTGGCACCTATTGTGAGTTGAGTTGTCTAATAAATGGCAGCAATTAATCATCTGCTTTGGGAGTCTGAAGTTTAGTAGGCAGTCAATATAGTGTGTCTTTTGGTGCCTACACTACCTCAGGAAAAAAAATCATGGATTTTGGAGGGGCCAAGAGGATTATGGCTTGATTTATTTGGCAACAAAATTGGCTATAAAACTACTTTTACTATGCTCAAGGGAGCAAGGCATAGAGATGTCATATTGAGTAATAACATCAGGATAATATCAAGGTCTTTGGTCATCTCACTGATTTCACACCGGCAAAGCCACAGATATAAAACACTTGATACCAGTGGAATAGGACATTTCATGTGGATAATAAACACCTGGGAAAATTAATGACCTACCTGGCTAAAGAGATAAACCCTGAGTCACAATAAGTGAGAGCATTGGAGGGAGAGCCAGTGTTTAACTGTTCTAGTGCTGCCTGAAGTAGCACTTAGCAAGGGAAATTTGTACATCAAATATTCCTACAGAAGAACCAGTGCTGCATCAAAGAAATGCCCTGAGGTCTGCTGAGTGCTGCTTAATTGCAGTAGTTGATGAATTAAGTGCATTTGTTGTAAGGTCTCTTTACCCTGGGACTCATTTTAATGGCAAAGTGAGGAATGAGGGTTTAGAGTGGCAGTACCCGGGTGTCTATACCCTGTGTCAGCCAGACACTGGGAATCTCCTCACAACGGGATTGAGCTTTCCTGATTTTTGCCTGGCTCCGCAGTGAGTGCCCAGGATTAGAAAGCAATGTCCAGGAATGTTGAGCTTGTCTGCAGCTCTGGGCACTCAGAGCCCAGTGGGTCAAACCCCTGTCATCCTCTCTGGACTGCATTGGGAATGTGAAGCACATGGAAGAAGCAGCACCTTAGGACCTTGAGACAGCAGATTCCAGTGCTTTTCCACCTGTGGACATGGCTGGACAGGAGTCCAGGGGTACCCGGGGGACACAAAGCCAATGGCCCCTGGGCTGTGCCAGCCGTGGGGTAGCCACAGGCGCAGGGCAGGGCCCATCCCATGGCTGCCACTGCGGAAGGACCTCCAGGGCTGGGTCCAGTTCTGGGTCCAGTTCTGAGCCATGAGAGCCCTGGAGGGGCTGGAGCATGTCCAGGGAAGGGAACGGAGCTGGGGAAGGGGCTGGAGCCCCAGGAGCAGCTGAGGGAGCTGGGAAAGGGGCTCAGCCTGGAGCAAAGGAGGCTCAGGGCAACCTTCTGGCTCTGCACAACTCCCTGACAGGAGGGGACAGCCAGGGGGGGTCGGGCTCTGCTGCCAGGGAACAGGGACAGGACAAGGGGAAACGGCCTCAAGCTGTGCCAGGGGAGGCTCAGCTTGGACACCAGGAGGAATTTCTCCATGGCAAGGGAGCTCAGGCCTTGGCAGGGGCTGCCCAGGGAGGTTTGGAGTCCCCATCCCAAGGAAATGTTAAAAAGACATGTGGATGTGGCACTTGGGGACGTGGTTTGTTGATGAACATGGTGGGTGTGGGTCTGATTGGCAGTGGAATTTGGTGATCTTGGAGGCTTTTTCCAACTTTACTGATTCTGCGATTCCATGATACTGCTACTAATGCATTGCAAAGAGATGAAATAAATTTATCCTAAAGGACAAGGTAATTCAGGTTGGGGTTTCCCTCCCCTGGGCTTGTTTCTGTTGAATTTTTTGTTTATTGTTTTGCAATGCCTTGTTTTGACCTCCTCTGGTGGCTTTTTATGGGAACTTTCCCCACATTCAGTGGGATTGATTTCAGCAGAGAGTTCAAATATGCCCTTCGCTGCAAGCCTCAGATCCTGCTGAAGGCAAAGCTGAATGAACTCCTCAGTGGAGTGAGAAGGACATGAAGGGCATGCCCTGAGCACTGCTGGGTACCTGCTTAATAATCTGCTCACCTGACAGGACATTTGACAGGATAAACTGAATTAAGCAGAGGTGAGGAAAGGGCAGTTTGGAACTCTTGCCAGAAAATCGCTCCATTTTTCTCCTGTTCAAAGATTATATTCACACTAAAAGGGGAAGAAAACAGATCAAACTCCTCTGTGGGTACAAAGCACATGCAACAATTGATCTGTTACAACAGTGCCATTTCCCCCTATTCCTTAAGGTGGCTAAAATTGGGATTTTAAATAGCCTTGTAGAAGACATGTCTTCCCCAGTAAATAGATTCATTTTAAAAGAGAGAAAAATCTGTGAGCAGTTCAAAAGAACTTCCTGAGTGTTGGGATGAATCAGTGAGTGACAAATCAATCCTACGGAGGTAGAGCAAAACAGGGACAAAATCTGGCAAAAACGAGGGAAGGCAGAATGGTGTGCAGGCATGAAATGAATCCAGATCCTGCCCTTGCTGGAACTAAAAATGCTTGAACCAAACTTTGATCTTATGTGGGTGGAGGAAATGCCATAAGCAGAGATTTTTCAGATCCAAACACAATTTTAGCTGAGTAGTTGGGAAGTTTTGGAAGGAAAAAGGCAAAAGATGGCAAGAGTTGGTTTTGAAATGCAGAAATGCAACCTGGAATCACTGTCAGTTTTGCTCTAATTTATTCCATATATTTTATAAAAAATATGTGAATTATTTAAGAGACATTTCTGTGAGGTTTGACCATTGTGATGCTCCTGATGCTGAATTCTGTAGCAGGTCAAGTTATAAACTGCTCTAATATTTGCATTTGTAATACCTCATTGCATTTTATGAGTTATAGTTGATTCTTTCCCATTTATTATCATTTTATTTAGTCTCTACATGCAGAACTCTCACAGCAAAATTGAAATTTACATCTGTTTTCTCACGAAGAAACTTTTTAAGAATAGCCAGGAACTGTTATCCCAAACTTCTAATTTCAAAATTTATCTCAAATCACTAACAAATATGTGTGCCATATATATGATAGATTGTGCTGAGGTCTGAATACAAATAAGTGATAAAAACATGTACCTTGTCAATGGATGGGTTACAAAAGAAATGTTTATAATCAAGCAGAAATAAACAGGACATTTGTCACAAAATGTAGTGGCACAGAAGTGTCCCTTTCTCCAGGGGCCAGAGAAATTGGAAGTGCCCCGAGGAAGTGTGCACTGCTGTGTGTGTGCAACCTAAGAATGCATTGCAGTGTTGGATTATAAAATAGGAAAAAAAATCCCAAATATGTAACCTTAACACACATAGTTTTGAGGAAGTTTTGGTATACAAAAGCTTGATCCAAACTCTCAAAGGCTAAGACAGAAAAGACAAAGCTGTTTGAGTCAAGATCTGTAGGAAGCAGGGAGAAAAGGCAATTTATGATCCAGAGACCTCACTTGGTAGGAGAAAAAAGAAAAACACAGGGTGAGTTCTGGCAATTTTCCATCCTGGGGACAGCAAATGAGGTATGTATGGGACAAGAGAAGAGAAATATGATCATCTCCCCTATCAAATCAAACAACCTGTTGCAGTTTTCCCCTAGCTTTAACAAAGCAGCAAACTCAGAACCAAAGAGAGCCATTTCAAGGGCTCCCAGTCCCAACAAGTTCCTGGCTGTGTCACCCACACTGGGGAGGTCAGTCAGGCAATGGGTACATCCAGTTCCTGGGCTGACTTTTGATGCAAATAACCTAATTTAATATTTTTTTTTATTTATTTTATAAGTTCCAGATCATGGCAAGTCATTTTTTACCACTGAGGTTTGCTTGCAAAAAAAAGTGTAAAGCTAATTGGCCTTTGAGTTTCCTAAAGTACTTGAAGATGGATTATTGGGAGTGATTTACTAGATTTGCTTGAATAATTCAAATTCCAGCCATGTTGTTCAAAAGTTGCCATAGTGCTGTTGTTTCATTTATTTGTATTCTTGGAGAAAACCACTGATGATTTGGAGATCCTTTAATTCCTTTGTTAGGGAGAAACGAAACAGCTTTTGCCATTAGCATGAGATTAATTTCACAGACGCGTAGAAGGTGAAACAGAAGAGAAGAACATGATTGTTCAGAGTTATAATTGGACATTTCTTCTGTAGCTTTCTGTGGAGCATGGGAAAAGGGTTGAATGGCAATATTAAAATAAAAAAACAAAACCAAAACTAGAAAGACATTTTTTATCTATTGATCTGACTGTGACTCCTGGAAGAGTATTTTCACAAGTGACCTTGTCTCTGTATAGATTGGGAGGTCTAAGATTAAGTGATGAAATCAAGACTTCATTTTCCTACAATAAATTAAATATACTAAAAGTATAGCTCACATTTCGGTTGTGTCCCAAGGCTCTGATCTTCAGTGCTTTTAATGCCAGTGGGATTTTTGTTCTCTCTGTGTTGAGGTGAAATGGCTGAAGGATGAAGCTGGTCCATGTAGTTCTTTCACTTCTTGGACCTTTCCTAACCGGAACAGTTTGTCCTTGCAAACTTCTTGTCCTCACAGTCCCAGTGGGTGGGGAGTAATTGCTTGCAAAAAAGATGGTGTATTGTTCAGGTTGCTTTAAAAGTGAAATGAGATGCATTCATTATGTTATGCTTCACAAATTTAAGAACTAAACCCATATTCTCTTCAAATTCATCCTTTTTATTGTGCCAGGTCTATATTACCTGGTGTATCTATGAACTCAATTTGCATCCAGTTTTCTGCTTTTAAAAAATGGTAAAAAATATTAAGAGCCACTTGAAATTACATGCAGATAAATGAACTGTAAATCTTTGCTACTATACTCAATTAAGAATATTACCAATTGGTCATCTTAGACATTTTTATGCTGATCTATTTATGTGGTTGTTGCACAGACTGGAACTGCCAGTGGAAGAAGGATTTTAAAATGCTCATTTGTTTCTTTAGACTGGAAGTGTTGCTTTGCAGATGGCTGAAGAGTTCTCCAAGAAATTCCTGCAGTTAACAAGGTCATTGAGATCTCTCCAGGGGAGAAAAGCAGGAATCTTCAGTCTGTCTGTGCGCTACATTCAGAGAATCACAGGGAGGTTTGGGTTGGGAGGCACCTTAAAGCCCATCCCATCCCACCTGCCATGGGCAGGGACACCTTCCCCCATCCCAGGCTGCTCCAAGCCTCAAAGTCCAGCCTGGTCTTGGACACTTCCAGGGATCCAGGGGCAGCCACAGCTGCTCTGGGCACCCTGTGCCAGGGCCTGCCCACCCTGCCAGGGAACAATTCCTTCCCAATTTTCCACCAAACCCTGCCCTCCTTTCCCTTAAAGCCATTGCCCTTGTGCTGCCACTATATTCCCTTGAGAAAAGTCCCTCTCCAGCCTTCTCTTAAGCCCCATTTAGGTACTGGAAAGGGGGAAATACAGAAATTTGTGAAAATGCAGATCACTCTGCTTAAAATCTGTCTGGTTTCAAAGTGTTCTGAGTCTGAAAGGGAGCAGCTACACCATCAGCAGGTTTTAATTACAGAGTCAGACCTCAGATGATTTCAATTAGCTATCCTTTATAATTTTTTTATATTAAAGTGCTTAAGTTCTGGAGGAAAAGCAGATTTTAAATAGATAAGGTAGAGAATAATCAATTCCTCTCTAGAGTGCCTTGAGCTCACTGTTCAAGGGAGTAGGGATAACCTTCTGGGACATGAAATAGTAGAGGTTATCCAATGTTTTCTGCTGTTTATTTTCCATTGGCAGTAACAGGTTGGGGTCAGGAGTGTATAAACACAGAGCTAAGAAACTCAAAAGCATTCTCAGAGAGAGAGAACTCTGTCTAAGGCTGCTGATAAGAAGGGAATTCAAAAAATTTCAGGCTGAATCTTGCTGCTGTGACAGGAGCAGACTCCCTGACAATGGAGATTTTTTGGAGGGTTTTGATCTCTCAGAGTCAATATTAAATGTCAGTGTAAAGAAGCTGATACTGCCAAATTGTTCATGATATATTTACTTTCAAGTGTCTTCAGCTTTTAGGTCTGGCAGAAGCTTTCATGAAACTTGAGTTAATTTCCAAGCCGTTGTTTCTAATTTGGTACCATAGAGTCAGCGTTAATCCTTCATGTGTTCCATGATAAAGGCCATGCTTTGAGTGATGGCAGAGATGCAGTGGGAGAATAACTTCCTGCTTCTCACAGACTCTATTAATTTTCAGGAGGTGGTATTTTTAATATTGATGTCTCTCTGAAATAAATCAGAGCTTTGTTCAGAAGAACCTCAGAGGAGTCAGTCTCGCCAAGAGCAGCAGCCAAATAAATGCGTCCCCCACAGGGACCTGGAGCAGGGCAGGCATCAGCAGACCTACCCAGATTTGGGCAGAAATATCTAGGCTTGGGCAGAACCCAGCCTCAAGATGCAGTGGATTTGTGTCATGTGAATCTTGCCCTGCATATTTTGTAGTCTCAGTTGAGTCCTTGGGAATTTTCTTGCCTTCCATGATTTCCTCAGAAGCTTCTATTCCAGCAGAAGGTATTTTGTTTCCCCCAATGAGTGTTCCAACACAGACAGCACTGTTCTTTTTGGGTGTGTCAGATTTGCATCCAGGATTAGCTGGAGCTGGTCTGGTAAATATGAAAGTGGATCATTGAAGTTTGAATGCTCCTGTTCCTTTCTGCCCTGGAAAAATCCCCTTGTTTGAAAGAAGAGCAAGAAATTCTGTGTGTGACTAAATACAGTTCCCACTTCAGGTTTATTAGCATTTACAATGCTGTCATCTTGAGGAATGGTTCCTGATCTGGATCACACCCTCATGGCTGCAGGGTGTGTGATCAGAGCCTGCACAGGCCAAGGTTTGCTCTGCTTACAGACCAACCTGCAGCTGCAAGGGGCTCAGGCAGGAGGCTGCAGGTGCAGCTCTGACTGCAGGTGCAGCTGTATCAGCCTGGGAGTCACCAGCAGCACATTCAGACCCACTTCCAATACCTTCCTGCACTGTGGCTTTCAGTGCAGGCATCCTAAGATAGCAGTTAGAGGGATCCTGGCTCTGGATCATGATCAGGCCAGGATCCTGTCTGTGTAGGAGGACCTTATTGTGCTGCTGGACTGTCAGAGACAGGACTGCTGTGGTGCTCAGGTCTGGCCTAGACTCCCAACAGGATTACAAGATCATTACAGCTGAAAAAGATCAAGGTCATCAGGTCCAAACATCAACCAGCACCACCACCCTCTTCTCCACCAAACCATATTGTCAAGTACCACATCCATGTATTTTTTGAATGTTTCCAGGAGTAGTGACTACCTCACCTCCCTGGGCAGCCCCTGCCAAGGCCTGAGCTCCCTTGCCATGGAGAAATT
>NC_031775.1:3450414-3467629 GCF_001522545.3 Parus major | reverse complement strand
CTGGACCCAGCCCTGGAGGTCCCTCAGCAGGGCCAGCCCAGGGACCCCTGTCCCCCCTGTGCTCCTGTCCAGCCGCTGGCCCAGCACCCCCAGGGCCTTTCCTGACGGGCCCTTTCCAGCCCCTCTGCCCCAGCCTGGAGCTGCAGGGCTTGGGGTGACCCCAGGGCAGGACTGCGACCTGATACAATCCCTTCCATCCCAGACCATTCTGGGATTCTGTGATGAGATTCCACAGCTTTTCCTTCCATCCCTTTTTGCTGTAGTTCAGGGTGGGGGCTGTGACAGTTTTCTGCTTTCCCCTAGCAAATGCTGAAGCATCCTATCCAGACTTGTTCATCCAGTCAAGATTAAGTTTCCCAACAGTGAAAATTAATTCAAACCACCTCAGAATTCTTTGTTTGTTTAATTTTTGTTAACAAAGTAATAGACTCAATATCAGTAAGGTGTCTCCCTGTTTTCACAGTTTCTCTAATATACTACCTTTTCTTCTCAGATGACATGCATTAAAATTAAAAATTGTCTTCATTCTTGTTAACAGTATTTCAAAGCTATGCTGAAACACCACAATTACACAAGAAGTAACATACAACACTTTTTAATGCCTACAAAAATGAAATTCTAGTCTTTCAAAACAGATAGAAGCCTTGCAAACATGGGCCATGAAGGTTTAGAAACAAGGTAAAGCCTTAAACAGGTGTAATTAATTAAAGAGCACTTATAAATAATTTCATACTTGAGCAGGGCATCATCATTTTTAGGGACAGGTGAGGTTTACACTGAGTAAATCTTTCCCTCTTACTTGGGGAATTATGGGACTTGCTCTGCATGATGTGTCCAATTGCATCAATAAGTTTCCCTTATGGTCCCCACATAAGGGCTTGAGCCCCCCAGGTTTTCCAGGCTTTTCCCAATGAAAATGAGATCCTTCAGAGCTTTTCCCAGTGGGAATCTGGCTTACATCAAGGCGGTATTGGTCAAAAAGCGGAGGGGCAGGAGGGTTGTGTTTTATTGAGTTCTTCAACATATTTTTATTGTAGGGGTTGAGAGGGATAATTTCTCTTGCTCTGTTGGACATTAAATCTCTGGGATTTCTGGGGTGCAGTTTCCCTCTGTTATGAAATCTGGTTCATCTCAAAAGGGGTACTTAGGAGTTCCTGTGTGCTGTGATTGGAATCCAAATCTTTCCAATTACATGAAGTACAGGGAAAAAAACCAAAACACTTCTGAGTTATGGAATTACAATTTAAATTTGCATCACCCAAGGAATTAAGTCTTGAAGTGCAAAAATCGAGTAAGAAGTTAAAAGCAGAGTTGAAATTGCAGAAGGTCAGAGACAATGAAACCTTTTCTACACATCACTTACTCCCCTTGATACATCATCCACACTTCCAAATGAGTGTTCCCCATGCCATTTTTTAGGGAGAGAAGTTTATTTTCTCATCATGAAATGAAGTTTGAATCATTATCATACTCCTAATGAGGTGAAACTTATTTTCCCTTTCCCTCCTGGTGAGTGCAGGTAGCCAGAGGCTTTGCTAAGTGCTCATAAATTTGGGTTTAATTTCAGCAAATTACAAATTCAACAGTTTCCGAATGGGGATATGCTGAGGTAAGAGACTTTGCTAAAATATGAGGAATTTAATTGTGTTAAGTTCTCACCTCATTAGATATGTTGGAGAATTTGCCAGAAGTAAATGCTGTTGTCCTGGTATCACAGTTATTTAGTGGTTAGCTTGGTGTGTTTTAACACTGCAATTAGAACACAGATATATTTTTATTCTTTCATAGCAAAATGATTTAGTATGTATAATTAATTTAGTATGTATAATTAATCAGGCCCGATCTAGGTTTCTCTCTGCATTCTTAGCTTTATGGCAGAGCTGTGTGAAAAAAACCTAAAATATTATAGGCAGTAGCATTAATTTTTATCTGTAATGCATGTTCCTGTTAAAGGACAGCATAAACATTCCAATGCTACTTCCAAGGACAGTTTTCTCTTTCAAAGAATCGTGGATTTGTCTGGAGAAAGCAGGGACCAGAGCAAGGACTGCCTCATTTCTTGGGCACCTCCAGGGATGGGGGCTCCAGCACCTCCCTGGGCAGCCCCTGACACATACAAGCTGAAGGAATTAGAGGAATTGTTTGGTTTGATTGTGTGACTTAATGAAGTTGCAGCAGCTGAAGCTGGATATTCTTCTTTCATTCCCAGAGGAATGATGTCCATCACCTGACTGAGGAAGGTATGTCAGACTTCCATAATGCCACTGTTTTTCTTCCCAGGATATTCCATTTCCCTTGGGGAATGTTGCTGTATCTGTGCCTCCATCCTTCTGCACACTTACAGCTGTTTTGTTTGTTTATAGGTGAGGATTAAGCTTTGCTATAAATACGGGTACATTTTTCAGCATTCTTTCTCCACTTTATCTACAAAAAAACAGCTGAAGATGTGAACACACTCTTCTTGCTTCTACCAGCTCAAGGCTGGCTGTTGCTATTAATTAGGCTCAGGGCTTTTAAATTCCTGGAATGCTGTATTGACCAGTGTCTGGCAGCAGCCCTTGCCTCACCAGAATAATTTCCTTTTTCCTCTCTCTGGTGGAAGCTGAAAATACAAGAACTATTTGTTATTTCAAAGAAAAAACATGGAATAGAGACTCTAATGTTGTTTTTTTGGTTTTCCCCTGATGTTTTCTGACTGCATCCTTTTTCCCTTGGGAGACAAATTCAAAGTTCTAAATCCATCCACAGAGTTTTCTGTCTCTCCCTCTCACAATATTCAAGCCTTTGACATAATTCCTCTTCTTGCTCAGTTGTTTTGGAGTGTTAGTGATGCATTGGTGGATCAGGGGGTTATTTTCCCTAATGGCTTTCTTGGCTGTTTTCCTGGTAGGAGAAGTGGGAAATATGGACATAAGCCTCGTAGTAGGGCATGAGCTGTGGTTGGTTCTTGGAAGATCTGTCAGCCACAAGCAGAAATCCTCTTGCCTTTCCTGAGAGCCCAGACCTTGGAGGCTCATGAATTCCCTGCCTTCATTTAATGAGACTTATCAAAACTCATTATTCAACTCATTAACTCAAAATTCAAGACTTCTTGGGGTGGTTTCCCACTTTGCCCTGTCTGGGACGTTTTGGCTTTTTCTTCTTAAAACCTGCTGGCACTGCTGAACTGAACACTGTGCAGGAAATCCTCTGGAATGCAAAATGTTGATAGTAAATGAGGATAACACCCAGGTTACAAGACTTCAAGCCTGTAATAGACTCTGATATCAACTTGAATGAAAGGATAATCTGATTCCAGGATTTTCAGGATGATATGGAGTCTATGAATCCCTATATCCACAAAAGGCTGCTCACTGACCTGGAGATGAAGTTCTCCTGACATGATTAATGTGTGATATATTTGAAAAAACTAGAGAAATATTTTGAGAACCCAGGGCCAGGTTTGGTTTCTTCTACCTGTTACCTCTGCAGCTCTGTCTCCTGGGACAACCAGAGAGGCTCCCACAGGATGTTTCTTTTAGAAAAGAGGGATCTACTGTCACATCCTCTAAAACTGCTGTTGTGTACTGGGAACCAGACCTGTCCAGCTAAGGAGGTGTCACTGCTCCCCCAAGGAAGGTCCTACATGCAGTTCCAGTTTGAACCCTGCTTCTCATCAAAATTAGATATAATTTTCTAACAGGAATCATTGTCTCCACCTCTAAAAAGGGTGGAAAAGAGGAGCCTGGGCGTCACTGTCCTGTCATCCTCCCCTCTGTGCTGGGAAGATCCAGGGACAGCTGCTCCTGGAAGCTCTGCTGAGGCTCACAGAGCACAGGGAGGTGATTTGGGACAGCCAGCACAGCCTCACCAAGGGAAAATCCTCCTGACTGACCCCATGGCCTTCTCTGGTGGAGAGACTCTATCAGTGGACAAGGAAAGAGCCACAGATCTCATCTACCTGTAATTCTGTACAGCCTCTTGTTGGGGAAGATGAAACAGGGAAACCTTATGAATGTCTTAAAAACGAGATTCACTTAATAAATTATAAAAAAAAGAATTTAATATAAACAAAAAGACAATTAGGAGACAAAAGAAATAAAGCAAAGGGTTAAAACGGCCGGGTGCCCTGGGGGGTTGCCAGGAACACACCTGGTATCTTGGGAACACTCTTTTTATCCCCTCTTGCTTTGAGGATTTTATGCATATTCAAACTTTTTCAAGAAGTATTTAGCATGTCCCCTCCCTGGTTCCACCTATTTAGAACATTTTTGTTTTCTGCTGGTCAGCACTGTTTTGCTGGCCATCATTATTCTAGCTGGTCAGCATTATTTGAAGTTTGGTTTCCTTTCATTTGCAAATGGTCACTGTTGATAACCATCTGGGCCTCTCATCCTTCCTTTTGAGGGCAGCTGGGCCTCATATCTTCTGCTGATAACAGTTTGGGCTCTATTGTTCTCCTGATAAGCAGCTTGGGCTTCACTGTCCTTGCCCTCTGGGGTTTCCTTGCCTTGTACCTAGGAAATTCTTTTAAGTTTAAGACTTGTTATCAAGAAAAAAGTACATACATAGCTAAAAAGTATTTAACATATAAGATTCATCTGCGAAAGACAATATCACAATACAAATTTATAACAAATGTGATTGTTTGGCAGAAGATTCTGAAAATATGAAGCCTAGAATCGAAGTAGAAAGGAAAGCCTGCTTTGAGTCATGATGCTGAGTACTAGGTACTATATAACCAAAGAACAATAGCCTAGCCAGCTAAAGGAGAATCCCTGTTGATAAAACAATGTCCTTCTGCTGATACAAAGTCCAAAGGTCAAGAAGCAAGGGAAGAATTTGTAAAGCTTTTAGAGTTTAAAATGCATCACTGTATGTTAATATGGGGATTCTCATAGGCTGTATGTAAATTCTTTAGTGGGTGTATTTCGTAGTGATTGGTTACTGGGAATTAGAATATTCACTATAGAAAAAGATATATTGTATTTTAACAAGAACCCCGCGCTCTTAGCTCTTAACCTTTCCTTACCCCGCTCTTGCTTCTACCCTCCTCTTTTTCCCTCTTTCCCTTCTCTTACCCCTCTCTTGTCCTCCCCCTCTCTCCTAAGCCTCCCTAGTTTTTCCCCGCTCTCCCTCTGTTGCTCTTGTTCCATCCCTCCCCATCTCCAACCTCTCATCTCCTGCTCTCCTTGCACTTTTTCCCCTCCCCCCGGGACCACGTGGATGCCGAGGCTGGTGGCGGACACGGGTCTCTCCCTCTCTTTGCCTTAACAATAAATTGCTTATACCTGAACAGCTTGACCCTGGAGAAGTCTCTCACCGCGAGTGAATGTTTTGTACAGCAATAGCCTCTGACACGGGTTCCCATTCTCTGGACTGGAGACAGCTGGATTTGATGGATGGACCGTGGGATGGATAAGGAAGTGGTTGCACAGTCACAGTCAGAGGGTCGTGGTCAATGGCTCAGAGTCCTGATCAGTGATCAGTAGAGGCCCTCAGGGGTCTGTACTGGGACCAGTGGTGTTTAATATCTGCATCAATGACACAGATGAAGGGACTGAGCGCACCCTCAGCAGGTTTGCAGGAGACACCAAGTTGAAGAAGACATGATGGTGCCTGAAGGGACTGACAGGAAAGACGGAAAGAGATTTTGGACAAGGGCCTGGAGTGCCAGGACAAGGGGAATGGCTTCCCAGTGCCAGGTGGCTGGGCTAGATGGAATATTGGGAAGGAATTATTCCCTGGGAGGGTGGACAGGCCCCGGCACAGGGTGCCCAGAGAAGCTGTGGCTGTCTCTGGATCCCTGAAAGTGTCCACGGCCAGGTTGGAGCAGCCTGGGATAGTGGAAGGTGTCCCTGTGCATGGCAGGAGTGGCACTGGATGAACTTTAAGGTCTCTCCCAGGCCAGGCTGTTCTATTGTTCTGTGACACTGCCTTAGTTCCAATGAGCTGCTGTGCAGAAGGGAGGAGAAATTTGTAGAAGGAAAGAAAGGCAATCCAATTTTCTCTCCTTAATTTTCTTGTTTTCTTTTCTGTCTTTCTTGGACACTTGTCCAGAGTTGATGACGTGGACTGCTTTATGCAAGGTAAAACAACATCTTTTCCAAAAACAATCTCCTGCTGTGTGCTGTCTGAAAGTTTTGTGTCTCATTTGATGGATAATTACATATCTGATTTCAAATAAATGAGAATTGTTTTTTGCTCCATGGCAAGGAGTGTAAAGGAGGATTTTAAGACCTGAAATCCCCATTATGCCTGTTTAAAATTCCTGCTATTGTAGTAGCATGGGAGAGAAGTGCTGCATTATAGTGTTTAAAAAGAATAGCTTTTCTCTAGCAGGAAACCAGAACCCTCTAAATAAAATACTTGTCCATATTCCAATCCAGGGAATATTCCATAATCCATTCAATTCCAGGAAATGTTGGCAGAAATGACAGATCCTGCCAATCTGAGGGACTGTCCAATTTAGTGTCTTCCATGTGAGAAATTAATCTTCTGTAAGCTGTCACACGATGGCATAGAAAGTTTTATCTTAATTGAGATAAAGATCATGGGAGTGTTGAATGGATGGGTGTCCTGCCTGTACAATTCCTGGCATTCCCCTGTCCTGGACAACCAGAATGAGCTGTCTGTAAATCAGAGTATGCTTTGATAAAGGGAGCACTTTTCCAAACTGATAACATGGATAAATAATGATGTGAACTCTTGGTTAAGGGTAAGCTGGCTTTTTCTCAGAGGGTATTTTCTGTACAAGAACAATTATTATTCAGTCACGTTCCTTTGAGCCACACTGGATGTTTATTAAGCCTCTTATTCCTTTTCACAGATTTTTGAATAATAACTTTTTCCTGCTTTATGCTTGTAGTGGTTTAGATTCACCAATTTGAGTTTCCCGGCCAGTGCACCAAATAATGTGGTGCGTTTTAGCACTAGCTAAAATCACCATTTCTTGCTGTGAGATATGGATTAGGAGAAGTGCAAAACAGCTTAAAACTTAAAAGGAATAAAGAAACTTCATTAACAGGACTACAAGAATAAGAAACCAGAATAAAACCTCCAGAAACCTTTCCTCCTCCTACCCAACTTTTTCATTTCCCAATTGACAATGAAGAGACAAAACCTGTGATGATAAAGCAGTACCAACTGTACAACAGTCTTTTCATCCATCTTTGTAGGGAGAGGAATTTTCTCTTGCCATGCCATGGAGACTTCTCCACAAGAAAGAGTTCTCTTGTGGCTTTTCATTTCCATGAATAGCAGCCGCCTGGGCACAAATTCTGCCATTGTGGCATTTCCTCCATTTTCACAGCCCTCCTAGAATGTGTCCATGGGCCATGAACTCATGGGGTATTATTTTAAGGATGAGATACTCAAAGGCAAAGGTTCTCTCCATCTGTCTCTGTGATCACCTCTGGGAACAGAAGTTTTCTTCTTCTCTCCCTTGGGGGCAAAGGGTCTTCATCAGCTCTCATCTCTCTCTCTCTCTTTCTCTGTTCAAATGTCTCATGGGATTACAGCTACTCCAACATCTGCTTGGCTTCATCAATGGATTCCTCTGCTCAGATCTACAGCTTGAATACTTCATTCCTCCAATACTCTTTCATGAATTAAAGGAGATATTTTCAGTATATCATTGTCCATCTCCATGGCCCTACCAAAATAATATTTCAGCCTCATTTGGCATCTCCTCATCCCTCTTCCATCTGAGGCTTGACTCTTTTACTGACTCTGATGTTTTCATGTTGTCTATGTGTTGATCACTCTTGTCTTTTTCTCTCCCTAGAGAGATTCAAGGTCTGCAAGTCTCATCTGTGTAGTGAAAAGTTTAAATCTTGCCCAGGCCATGGTAGGCAGTCATGGTGTTTGATTTCAGGCCGCACTGGTGCCTCTCTCAGCCCAGCAGCTGCTGGGAGGGGTGGGTGGTTCTCAGCCTGGAGCCATCCACCGATCTCCATCCCCCGCCCAGGAGCCATTGGGGCCTGGCTTAGCCCCACCCCAGGCCGCACAGGCTGTGGGGGAGCAGGGCCAGCCTCATCAGAGCTCTGCTACCTTTCAAGGCCAGAAACAAACAGACAGAGTTCCTGGGCTTGTGGTTTTTAAGAGTGGTATTCACAGAGGTGGATCTAATTTTCAATGGTGCAAAATGCTGTCAGTTCTCAGAACTGGCCAGCTATTGGTCTGTCTCAAGCACAGAAGAAGCTCCCATCAGCCTCTCTCAAAGAAATCACTTCCATGGGTGGTTTTTATTCCTTTCCCTAAATGTCAAACCACCACAATGCTGAAGATTTATAGTTTCATAGAACCATGGAAGGGACCTACAAGGATCATCCAGTCCAGCCCCTGTTCCTGCCCAGACCCCCCAACAATCCCAGCCTGTGCATCCCTGGCAGCGCTGTCCAAACGCTCCTGGAGCTCTGGCAGCCTCAGGCTGTGCCCATTCCCTGGGGAGCCTGGGCAGTGCCAGTGCCCTCTGGGGGAAGAGCCTTTCCCTGATCTCCAGCCTGGCACAGCTCCAGCCCTTCCCTGGGTCCTGTCCTGTCACAGAGAGCAGAGAGTGGTGCCCAAGGGGTGTTGCAAACACAGTCTTTTAATACTTTGACTTTTGTGGAACGGACAAAACCCAGCACTGGATTTTCAGGGATTTTCGTAGCAGATTTGTTGAGTGGTTATAGCAGAAAACAGGAATAGTCCCTGGATAGACTGCACCTAATAAATATCTATATATTGTGTCATTTGCTATACTCTGCTTTGTTTGAGGAGGACTTGGCAGTCATAATTAATTCGGAAACCAACCCAACCCTGAATTCCACATTACATGGCTGAGAGTTTTTCTCATTTTTGTTAGAAGAATCCAATTTAGTTGCGATTGACCTTTGTTCCTGCCTTATAGCATAAGTTATTTGAGGAGCAGGTTTTATCTGAAGCTAATGTATTTGATGTGTTTAGGGAGAAATTTATAAGTAAGCTCTGAAAAGGCTGCATAAAAGTTATGGATCTGAAAATATTTGAGGAATCTGGTGCATTCTGGTGTGGGTATTTTAAGGCTGTGACAGCATTGGATTCAATCTGTTTTCCTTAGCTGAAATGAACACCCAGATTTAGCACTGAGTTCCACTTGGATTGCTTTAGATTGTTTATTTTTCCTTGTTTTTCATCTCACCTCTTCTCACATTTAAGAATGAGGTGGTGGTGCCATGCTGTCAATATTACCCCATGCTACTTTGTTATTATTATTATTAAAAATAGCATTTTGCCACGAGTTTATATGGAGATTTTTCATAGAATTAAAATATGTTTGTCTCCCTGAAGGGATCAAATAATTGACACATTTGCAATGTGTGCAAGTGTGGTATCTAGTAGGCATGGCACATTCCTACCTGGAATGGAAGTGTGTGAGGCTGCTTCTGGGAAGTTCCTGGAGCTTTAGAAACTTTGTTTCATCAGCAGAATGTTTCAAACTTGGCCAGAAATCCAGAGATGTGGATATTTTCCTGTCCATCCCTTCCTTTTCTATCAGTCCCCTAAAGGGTTTTCTTAAACATAACTAAACTTAGGATGAGGGTCTTGTTCAAACCTGGTGATACATTTCAGGTAGTTAAAGCTGTATTTATACTTGATGGATGGAAATTTGACACATGCTGTTTATGTTGTGAAAAAAATAGATGCTCAGATCATGTCTCATCTAATCTTCGTCTCACTGCAGAAGCAGAGGCACCAAAGACAGACACAGCTCCACCCTGGCACAGGGAATTATTTTCCTATGTGGAATTAGTGATTTGTAGTGGCAGTGACAACAGAAATAACAGAAAGGTTCTCATAAAGCACCTTTCGCCTGAGAGAATTCCTGTCCTTGGGCCTTCCCACTGGACTTGTGGAACTGGCAGAGCTGGGAACCCACTGGAAATCAGTCTAGGGATGAGCAGCTGGAGCAGCCCTCAAGAAGGACCTGGGACCCAGAGACCCCCCATGCCCTGGGCTGAGCCCCAGTGTGGGCAGCAGGGGAGGGGGGGATTCTGCCCCTCTGTCCCTGTGCTCAGGTGAGACCCCACCTGCAGAGCTGCCCCAGCCCTGGGGCCCAGCACAGGAGGGACCTGGAGCTGCTGGAGAGAGGTCAGGGGAGGCACCAGGATGATCAGAGGGATGGAGCAGCTCTGCTGGGAGGAAAGGCTGGGACAGCTGGGATTGTTCAGCCTGGAGAGGAGAAGCTTTGGGGTGATCAAATTGTGGCCTTCCAGGGCCTGGAGGGACTCCAAGAAAGAGAGAGAGAGACTTGGGACAAGGGATGGAGGGACAGGACACAGGGAATGTCTTCCCAGTGCCAGAGGGCAGGGATAGATGGGATATTGGGAAGGAATTGTTCCCTGGGAGGGTGGGCAGGCCCTGGTACAAGGTGCCCAGAGCAGCTGTGATTGCCACTGGATCCCTGGAAGTGTCCAAGACCAAGTTGGACTTCAGATCTTGGAGCCACCTGGGATAGTGGAAGGTGTCCTGTGGCACTTTAAGGTTCCTTCCAACCCAAACCATTCCATGGTTCTGTGATTCTATGACATCACCTCAGGCTCATATTCTGCCTTCATTTCATGTAGAAATAGAGAAAGGGCTGATTATTATCAAAGTTTGAAAAAGTTTCTGAACAGGGAACACAAATAATTTCCCTAAATGTTTTATCTTACTTGTGTCTAGGACATTTATCCAGACACGCTATTTTTGAAGCTAATGGCAAGTACTACTGAGCTTAGGATATTTTAAAAACACTCTTTTTTTTAATAAATCATCCTCTTCTACTCTTCTACATTTACTTTTTTTTTTTTTTTTTTAATTTTTAATTATTTTTTTTTTATCCCACTACATACAGCAGATCAGATGTGAGAATTATTTTGGAGTGGAATGGGATATAGTGTTGGTCTAGTGGCTGCTGAAGATGAATATTCTCTAAATAAGTAATAAAGCTGAAGTAGCTGTAACTCTCTCTGAGGAGTTTGTTTATTGATACTTTCTGCCACTTGAACTTAGATTTTGCTGCCATTAACTTGAAATGAGCACTGTCATTGCTTTTTATTTTTTTTTGATCTTTGTTTTTAGAGGGGTGGGGGTTAATTGTGGGATTTGGAGTTTTTTGATTGGTCCTTTAGAAGCTGCATGAGCATTTTCCTGACAGGGCAGTTATTTCTTATTACAGTATACTCCAAAGCAAGGGTTGAAATTACAGTTTAAGGGAGGTTATTATACTTTACTGCATTATCTAGAAATTTCCTAAGCAAAATATTATTTTATGAGGAATTCCATTTGGGTTTCTGTAGAAATGAACCAATGACAAATCATAATTGGTCTTTTGTTTGCAGAAATATTTTTCATGCCTTCAGTTTTTCATGAAATTTATTCTTATTTATCCCCTTCTCTAATAATAATTAGTTTTAAAGCTTTATATGAAACTGAATACACCCGTGACTTCCATTTTTGATCCATTTCACAAATAGTGCCCTCTTTTGAAATGAGTTTAGCAAAAATGTGTGAATGTATCTATGAAAACTTCAGAGAAGTTGTGGCTGCCCCTGGATCCTGGAAATGTCCAAGGCTGGATGGGGCTTGAAGCAGCCTGGGATAGTGGAAGGAGTTCCTGCCCATGGCAGGGGGTGGCACTGGGTGGCTTTGAGGTCCCTTCCAACCCAAACCATTCTGGGATTCTAAGATCCTGGGCTGGTGCCTTCTCCTTTGTGTGTCCCTGGGAGCTATGCTGCTGCTGCTGCCAGTCCTGAAGCAGGGGTCAGCCTGAGGCTCTGGCTCCACTTTCACATGGTGGTTTTTCCCTTCTCCAGCACCTGGGAGAGTGGTCAAGTTTGTGGTGCTGTGTCAGGTGTGCAATGGGAAGGAAGATCTGGATTTGAACAGATCATGAGGTATCTCGGTCCTGGGGTTTATTTAGGAACCTAAGGAGATCAGAACTTTTACCTGACTTATTTCGTTCACACTCTTGCCCCTTCGAGCTGCCCTCAGCCCAGCATCTTTATTATCTCCTGCCTTTCCTGCCCTCAGGGCAGATCCCTGCTGGCTGGAAAGGCTGCACAGGAAATCCTAGTTGTTCATGCAGTGTCTCAGTTACCAGGGTTGAGTATCACCTGCCAAGGTCCCTGTGCACCCCATGACATTTGTCTGTATGGACTGTCCCCATTTCCAGGCTCTCCTTACACTGCCAGCATCTTTCCTCCAGCCAGGAGGAAATTATTGTTCCGTTCTTTCCATACCCCAAACCCTGGGTTCCCCAGCCTTACCAGGCTGTGTGTAAAGCACACAGGTTCAGCTCCCTGATTTGTGTTTCTACCTCACCTCTCTTTATTAACAGGAAGATTCAGAATGTGGCAATTTTGTTTAATGTGGCTTTATGAAAATTTAGTGATAATGAGTCAAAGGCTTCTTTGGAGAGTTTAAGAGTTCACTTTCACACCTTCATGCACAATTCTGTGCTGGCTGTCACCATGCACTGCTTAACCATCAGGACCTCAGGCTGCTGCATCTCTAAATGTCCTGACAGCTGCAGGGATCTCATGGCACTGCTTTTTGCCTTGTGCTCACCCCTGATGGAGCCCATTCCGCAGGTGGCCATAGCTAATTAGCTGGGGGATGATCCTTCTCACCCCAGTGGTTTTCCAGCCCTGAAACAAATTTTCCCTTTTAGAGTCATATGATTCCTTTGCATTAGCAGGTCAATTCCAGGCCTATTCCAGCCAGCTTAATGGAGCATGGGAACACTTCTCCAAGTGCTTGGCTGACAAAAGGGGAAGATGGATGGATGTTGGTGGCAAGGAACCACTGTTGCTGCAAGAGAAGCTCAGTGTGTCTGTGCTCTTTCTTCTCCTGCTCTTCTCAGCTGGGAGAGCAGGAAGCTGTTCCTCAGTGCTGGAGCATTTGGGTGTGCTCTGGGCTAAGCATTAAAATCCACATAGTTTTTGGCTTTTGTCAGTAAACCTGAGAGTTTTGAAGTCAGTGCCTTCCCTTTTTAACTCCAGGTTTGTATATCTGCTGTGGTTTCTAGCTGTTGATGGTTCCAGGCACTGCATGAGCCAGGGCTGACAAGGAACAGTGCAGGTCAAGCCATTTCTCTGTGGAAAGGGAGCTCAGGCCTTGGCAGGGGCTGCCCAGGGAGGTTTGGAGTCCCCATGCCTGGAGGTGTCCAGGGAAGGGCTGGACGTGGCACTCAGTGCTTTGGGCTGGGGACAAGGTGGGGATCGGGCACAGCTTGGGCTCCATGGGCTGGGAGGGACTTTCCAGCCTCAGTGGTCCTGGGATTCTGTGATTAAACAGTAATGAGACTCTTCTTGGTGCTTTGGATGTCCAAAGGTAATTGGATTGGGAAGAGAGTTGAATTCAGTCATGTGCAGGGTGGGTCTCAGGAGTGCCTTTGCCTCTTACTTCCTCCAGGTTTAGCTCTTGGTAAAGGAATATTTTGGAAAGACAGGAGTCTCTGGAACTGAGACAAAGCTCATATTTCACATGGCACTTGTGAAAAATCTGGAAATCTGAGGCTGACAAGCAAAACTGCTGTAAGGTAAGAACTCAGCAGTGGTAGACGATCAGTCTCTCTGTGCTCTGTAGAGGTTGTTGTGTACTATAAAAAATTAAATATGGATTCCTAGTTCTTATTCCAGCTATCCAGGAATTATTTCACTGAGGGACAAGTCAGATTTTGCTTGCAGTCTCACAGTGAGCACATACCCAGCTAGGAATGGGTACACACTGACCATGGTAATCACACCTGATGAGACTGTTTGCTGTGAGTTTTGCTGAAGAGTATAATTTTAGGCACATTTTATAGCAGTCAGGATAGCTGAAATCTAATGGCTATGTGGGAAATATCAGAATTCAGCAAACAGTCAAAATCCAAAATCCTTTTGGCACAACTAAATTATGGTCATGCAGGAGGGAGATCATCACCTGAAATGTTCAGTTTAAAGATACTGCCTTACTTCGCAGGCGCTGGTGTTGAAATGCACACAGAAATACAGAAGGATCGCTATTTGTACCTTCTGTGCTGGCCAAGAGATGTCTACACATCTGGAGCAAAACCAGATGGGCGAAGGGTGCAATGTTGTATTTTGTGGTGTTTTCCCACTGTGTCAGAGGTGAGAATGAGCTCCAGGTACCATCAAACCTCAATTCTTTAGTGATTATTAAATGAGGAGTGACCAACGCAGAGTGGAAGAGACCTTCAGGCTTTTCTACAGAATAGAAGAAAATTGATAAGGCTCAGTGACTGCAGTCTCCAGCAGGCCGTTCAGAGAACATCTCCTAGCTAAGCACACCTTAAAAGACAGGATCAAGTAGTCCTTTTATTTAAATGCTTTCACACAATGTAGTATCACTTTTATTAGACTATTCCATAAAAAGTTCTATGCCATAAAATCACAGTAAAATAAAATGTGAGGGCTTGAAAGATTCTTCCAGACTGTGCTGTGATGTGTCTCTCACCAGATCATTGGTATTCACCCAAGTCTCAACCCTCAGTTTTGTACATTAAAATAATAAAATCTTGAAATATGGTTTCAGTTTGGAGAGAATATAATAATTTTTTGAGAATTACTCTAGTGAAAAAATATGTTCTGTCATTAAAGATGGATAGTTTATAGAATTAATCCTACTTCCAGAGTATTCACTGATATATTTACATAGGTGATATGTTCTCCATGTTCAGAACCCAAGAATGGGTCAGGCTGGAAGAGACCACACTGGGGCATTTGCTCCCACTTTCCTGCTCCAGCAGGGCCATCCCAGAGCACAGGGCAGAGCATTGTGTGCACACAGCTCTGCCACAGCCCCAGGCAGGAGAGCCCACAGCCTCTCTGGACGATCTGTTCAGGGGAGAACATCCTTCAGTGCTCTGCTGAGATCACAAAGGGAGGTGCAATGCCACAGCAAGGACAGGAAGGAGATTCCTACTCTCATTTTTCCAATCCTAAGGTAAATCTGTGTGCTGCTGCAGAGCAAGTGTTGGAAGAAGAAGCACTTAGGGTATTACACTGAGGTCCAGTGGCTCTTTCTTACACCCAGAAACACAAAAAAATCGTGGGACAGCATTGTCTTGACTTGCAGTTCCCCTTCCACCTGCTCCCTCTGGGGGTTTTTCTCCAGAATTCTCCAAAGGAGAATCCATAAAGGTTCCCTGAGTCAGCCGTCTCTGCAGGCCATGTGCTGAGGCTTTCACCACAACCACAAGCCAGGCTTCCTGTGTGACCAAGATCACTTGCAGGAGATTTTGAGGCCTGGAAGGTGGGGAAAAGGTTCTGCAGATATGCTTGAACAAACTCAGTCACTTAAATCACCATGTATTTAACATAATTGTTCCTGAAGGCTGTGAAAACCTGGAATTATTTCACATCAAGTTGCCTCATTATGGAGGTTATTGGTAGTGCCACATTTAATTTGCTGGAAATGAAGTGCTGTGAGAAGAGATGCAGTTTTCACAGTCATAGAATCTGATTTTGTAGCATGGATATATAAACACTTTTAAAACTAGGGTGCATTTACTGGTTAATAAAATACTATCAGAAACTTCTGGATCCAGTGGAAACATCTTGTGGGAACTCACCAGTGATTTTCAAGTGAGATGTCCCACGAATGCATGATTTTAGTTCTAATTAAAGGTATTTTCAATATCTTACTTAAAAATATATAAATGAAAATAGAAAATATAGCCCTGTGGTTCCTTGGTGATCTCAAAGCTCTTGTAAGCTGCTTGTAACCCTAGGAGTGTGAGCAGAGAACAAACATAAAGTTGTAAAGACACCTCCAAATGTGAAATTGTTGAAGGATGTGCCATGGAAAACATGAACTGGTTGGAAACCTCTTCCTTCCCATCTTTCAAGTTGTAATAGTTAAACATATTCAGTGTTTTTGCTGGCTATAAAACATCTGCTATCCAAGGAGGTTTGTCCTTTGCAGAGATCCCAACTGGCCTCCATCCACCTCAAGTTCAGCAGTTCAGTGGGAAAATTTAGGTTGGATATATGGAAAGAATTCTTCCCTTTGAGGATGGGGAGGCCCTGATACATGGTGCCCAGAGAAGCTGTGGCTGCCCCTGGAACCCTGGGAGTATTCCAGGCGAGGTTGGATGGGGCTTGGAGACACCTGAGATAGTGGAAGGTGCCCCTGCCCATGGCAGCGGTAGAATTAGATGCGCTTTCAGGTCCCTTCCAACCCAAACAACTATGTGTATGATTTTTATAGCTGGGACAGCCACAGTTGTGTGGCAGGTGATGAAGTATCAACAGGAAGGTTGCTGAGGGTTCACATGCACCATAATTCCACACTATCTTTTCCATGCAGACGTTTGCCCTGTGAGATACCGACAATTTTATGGCATTTCTTGCAACCCCTGGGAGTGAGTTATGGGTTCATTTCTGCAGGGGAGAATGAACAACATTAATGGGACTTTGGAGAGCAGTTTGAGCTGCAGAATGATGTATCCTTATCTTTTGAAGTTCTCCTGTACCAATCTTTGGAGCAGATATGAAATCATTCAAATGGTGCTTTATGATCTCCCTTTAGGAAAACAAATGTCCATAAACATCGCTCTCTTTTGATGCCCTAAGAAGTAGCTCCTACTTTTATATACTGATTATAGCCATTGTACTTATAGATCCTGCAGTCTTCCCCTTTTATCTTCTTATTTTTACCCTAGCTCACGTACATTATTTTGGTTCAGATTGGTAAAAGCTTTCGCATTCAGGGGAAGTTCAGTATGGAAAAATATGTCCCAAAGGAAACCTAGGGAGTAGGTAGGTACTGATACGACTTATTTCTAGCTGTAGGCCACTGGTGAGAATTAAATTGAGGTCAGCCCTGGGAACAAAGGTTTATTTGAGAGTGTTGTTGTTGAGATGAGGTACAATTAATGTGTGACCTCGGGATGCTGTAGCTGAGCACATCCTATTGTTCAGCAGTGAAAGCTGTTCCCCTGCTCCAGAGGGAGAGAAAAACGGCTTCAAAGAATGCTGTCAATGGTGCCACCAGGGTGATGGGACACTGCTGGGATCTGGCATCCATTAAATGACCATGGGGCACCTTAAACTTGTTTGTTTTCTCCTTTAGGTCTCAGTGTCTGGAATCTTTCCCTTGGGACCTGCAAATTTAGCCCTAAGTGGTTCTCTGTCTCATTCCCACCTCAGTGGGTTAATTTCTGCTGTATAGCGGGAAGGGAAGGGAAGGGAAGGGAAGGGAAGGGAAGGGAAGGGAAGGGAAG
>NC_031775.1:3434724-3449889 GCF_001522545.3 Parus major | reverse complement strand
ATAACCCTTCCCCTGCAGTGGTGTTTAGTCCAGGGATATGTACAGCCAGGAGCTGTATCCTGTGTCAGACCCATGATGCTCTCACAGTACAGGTGCTCTTTGCCCACTTGTGCACCCCTCTCAGTGCAGGTAAAGTGGGTCTGGGTAGATGAGGCAAGAGCAATGATGGAATTTCTCTTTACATCTTCTCCTGGGGGCTCTCTGCCTTTCCCCACACCACAGTAGTAGTAGGTGTTTCTTCATGGTCATCTGGGATAGACTCATTTACCCAGAATTTCCTCACATGAAACATCTATTACCCTAATAAGCACCGAAATTCATTCTAAACCACATCCTTACACTTAAGGCCTCTTTCACACCCTTTCTTTAGTCATGGATACTTTTGTAGGTGTGTTATTCTCATGGATGGTGAAAGAGGACATGCAAAGCACTGCATCAGTGCACCTGGCAGGTTTCTGGGTTCCATCATTTGTATGCCAACTGTGAGTCAGTTTTCAGCAGAAATTCAAACATGTTCTTTTTTCTTCATATGGAAATTGTTTTGCGCAAATCACATTATTACTGTTATTAACAGTGCAGTGTTAACCCTCACGGATGGGTCAAGCTTCTTCCCACACAAACTGTGTTAAATCCACGGAGGAATGACTTGGAATGCCACAGGTTATGCACCCAAATGTTATATTCTCCAAATCCTAGTATTTAATAATCAGTTGGTGTTCCTTGCCTCCCACATGTTGCTTGAAAAATGTTCTCATGAATTCAATCTGAAGTAAATCGAGTGTTTTGAGCAATTGATGCTTTAAAAATCAGGCTGGATTTGGGATAGCAGAGGACTGGTAGGTGTCATCAGACTCACACTGCTGTAGTATAGTTTAGGGTTCTTGGTGTTTGGGTTTTTTTTTGTCCCAAAATTCACAGTATTTCTCTGTTAGACCATTGTAAAGAACACATCTTGCCAGCTGGGATAATTTGCATGGCAGTTTTTCCCATTTCACTGCTCCTGCTGTTCATGCAGGGATGTAATTTCAGTTGTAATTTGACACAGGCTCGTTTTTCTCTCACTGTGAAGACTTTGGTGAGGGGAAGTTTGCTCTCTGTCTCCACTTGATGAACAATACAATATTCAGATGCTGTGTGGACCCTGCATTTCAATTTGGCTCATCATTGGATGAAATATGGAAAATGTTCAGTGCTGTGTAATCAAATAATTCAAACCCTGCCATGGCGAGGAGGTGAGGGGTGGGAGTGCTGAGTTTAAAAAGCAAACCCTGAATTCTGCACAATCTTTGGTAGCTTCTAAAATAGTTTTAGGAAGAGACTGAGGAAATGCATGACTATCTTGGAGAGGGAACCTGGCAAATCTGGAGAACCAAGATAAATAGAGAAGCTCTTGGTGTGGGGTGCATGGAGAAGTTGGAATGCCACAAGCTGGAATGGTCTCAGGAGGGATTCATGTAGAGTTTGTTAGGGTGAGTTGTCCTGATTCCTTCCTGCTGTGTTTGGATGGCAGAGCATGGAAAACTGAGAGTCCTTGACTTGAGGTAAGCACCAACCAGAACCAACTGCAGCATCAGTGCCTTAGCAATGGAATTCTCATCCTAAATCCCACAGCACCAGCTTCTGCGAGGAGCAATAACTCAGTACCAGCCAAATCCAGGACTTCTGGGAGAGCAGGAATTTGCTTTGCTTTTTTTGGGCTTCAGAGGGGCGTGGAACACAATCAGACATGGAGGAGACACAAGGAAAATTCATGGAAGTGTGTTGGATTGTGATACTTGGATGTGTCCATAATCAAAGGAATGCAGAAGCTAGAGGGAACAGTTGAATAACATTCTTTTTGGCTAGGAAAGACACTTGTAACAGTCACATTTTTCAGAGCCTCTCAGTTTTTCTTCAGTGATTCCTGTACCATTCCCTGTGGGCAGCTGGGATTTGTGTCCCTAGCACTTGGCATTCTGATGACATCAGTGGAATATCACTTGTTTAGTTTTTCTCCTTGTTGTGTGGGATTCTGAAGTTTCTTCATCATTTCATGTGCTCTACAGAACATTAATGTTATGCAGAGGAGAAAATACCTGAGTTTTATTCAAGTGTTTTTCACTCATTTGAAGTTTGTGTTAAAAAAAAAAATATGAGTTTGGATTTTTTGAATGTGATTTTCTTAGTGCAGCCTCTTCCAATAAAGAACTTCTTGATAAGAAACAGATTAATTAGAAGAGCTCTCATGATATGAGAATGAAATGAGTTGTTTGTTTTAGGCTTGTAATTATTCTCGGCAGTGGTTTTAGAGTTGTAACTGATTTGTAAGCTTTAATAATTATAATATGCCATCACACCTTGCAGCATTCCAAGGATAAATCCATCTCTGCTTTCGGCTTGGAGTATTAGTACATTTAACGTGCTTGTTTTTCCCATGGTTTAATTAAAACTTTTAATTATTATAATTTCCTATTGCCCATTCTGGCAGCCTGTGGATGGATGGAATTGGGAGAATGCTGGAATTTGCAGTAGAATTTGTGCAACCATGCACGGCTCAGGTGGTTTTTGGGCATTTGAAAACATTCCTTCTCCATCAGTTACAGGCTTTTTGTAAGATTGCTTTTGCTGGCACGTGGGCAATGAGAATTCTGTGTCCCTGAGAAATAAAATGAGTATTTTTCCTTCAGAATTAGTGAGGAGAGGCAGCCGGAATGACTCCCTGTCTATAATGCATTCATTCGTAGCAGAACAAATGGTGTGAGATCCCCGCTGTCTGCTCGGGTTCCAATTTCACTACATGATGACATAAAAGGGGGAAAAAAAATCATGGAGTGTTATTTTGCTCTATTTGAGATGTGAAAGGAATTTTAAGTTCTTTTATGTTGAGACCACTTTGGCTTAGTAAATACGTAGCTGAATATTCAGCTTCAAACAGAGACAAGAATAATATATTTTTTTCATATAATATAAAATAATACTATTACCACATAATTCTATGATATAACATAGCAAATAACATAATTCAGCTGAGAGGCTGCAGGGGGTAAAGGTGAAACTGAAATCCTGGAGAGTATTTCAAAACTGTAAAGAAAAGATGCCCCTTATTGAAGGAAACAAATATATTTAACTGTGGTCTCAAGAATGGAAGCACCAAAATCATCCAGACTTTAAAGTAATTTCAATTTTTTTTTAATTTAAATGCTTATGACACTCAAATGTCCACAGAAATTAATGCTATTAAAAAACCTCAGTAGCTTTAAAATTAATTATTCCTTGCCAGGAGCAAAGGCTTAGAGTCACCTGTGATTTGGTAAAAGAGACACTTGAGATGAAAATTGTCTTCTTTTTTTTGGCTTTTCTACTTATTGTGGCTTTAGTCAAAGACATGTATTTTACATTATAGTCAAAAGTCCTTAAATCATCACCCCTCAGCCTGCTGAAAGCAGTGAGGTTGTTCATTGGTCAATGCTGTCAGAAGGTAGCAAAAAATAAAGTTAAGACTGGCCACTTAAATTCTGGATTTTTTAACAATTTCCTGTGTGGTTGAACCAGAGCTTCTGGATACTGAGGCTTTCTTCTCCATTTTTTTCCTTATGGCTGAGGCAGGTGGAGGATATGGAGCTGGTAAAGGGTGAATTTTTATGTTCTCCTGCTTTTTGTGCCGCAGAAACTGTTCCAAGACTCTACCAATGGGAAATTCCACAGTTATGTTACCAATATCTAGTTCCTTTCTTTCTGGGAGGACTCTGTGATTCAGCTGATGAAATATTTTTCTCTGCATTTTATTTCACTGCTTGTTTTGTTCAGTTTGAGGGAAAAGGTCTGCACAAGGGTCTTGGAACTCCATCATTTAATTTAGGGAGGGATGGGATCAGAGGGTCTGGTTTTTGGGGGAGAAATATGAAAAAACTCTGTGTATTATAAGCTGGATATAAAATACTGGCTATGAAATTGCTGTAGATATATTTTACAGATAGTATTTAACTTTTAAGTAGTAATAGCATGATGTTTGCCGGTAATAAAGGATTCATTGGAAGGTAATAGGGCACCAACAGCTGGATCATAAAACAGTTTCCCCCAGTGTGGCATGAGAAGAAATTACACGTCTCATGGATGGCAGAAAAATCCTGCTATACACAAATGGGATCAGTTAAAGGGGGATGCTTGAAAGGAATCAAATTAGGATGGGAATATGCTTTGCTGAACATCTAATTGCTACATTAAAAAAAACCCAAAAAACAACAACCAAAAAAAACCAACAAAGAAAAAACCCCAAAAAACCCCCCAAAAAACCAACCCACATTTATTCTGAGCATTTTCTGACTTCAGATACAGCCAGAGCCAAGAAGGGGAAACTGCAGCCTTTGAATTCCTCCTCTGAGCTGACTCTGCCTTGGTTTGTCAGGGAATCCCAAACTGGTTTGGGTTGTAAGGAATCTTAAATCCCATCCCATTCCACCCCTGGAATTGGCATTGACCCCTTGACATTGGCAAGGACACCTTCCACTATCCCAGGCTGCTCCAAGCCCCAAAGTCCAACCTGGCCTTGGACACTTCCAGGGATCCAGGGGCAGCCACAGCTGCTCTGGGCACCCTGTGCCAGGGCCTGCCCACCCTGCCAGGGAACAATTCCTTCCCAATATCCCATCTAACCTTTCCCTCTGGCTTCTCTGTGTCCTGCCATTCCAGGCCCTTGTAAAGAGTCTGCATCTTTCTTGTCAGCTCCTCATGTACTGGAAGGTCACAGCTAGGTCACCCTGAAGCTTCTCCTCTCCAGGCTGAAAAATCCAAATTTTTTCAGTCTTCCCTCAAGTGGTCCACCATTCCACAGGCTTTACTCTTAAATGTCAAGAAAAAATTCAAATCTTCTCATATAGTTTTTTTGTTGAAATTTATTTTGTTCATCCCTTTATTCACTGGGACTTGCCATTTCCTTTCCTAGATGGCTTCCCATCTTTATTACTTAATTAGAAAATAAATGGAATTTTATTTTGAAAGTTTCAGGCATACTAACAATGAAGGTAATCACAAATCCTATAATGGAGTTCCCATCCCTGGAAGTGTCCAAGAAATGGCTGGATGTGGTACTCAGTACTCTGGGCTGGGGACAAGGTGGGCATCTGGCACAGCTTGGACTCCATGGGCTAAGAGGCTTTCCCAGCCTCAATGATCCTATAATTCCATAATGAATTGTCAGAAAGACTGGGAAAATCCATCTAAGGGCTTCTTGTGGACCCTTTCTTTGTCATATGTCATAGACTGAGGCAGGTTTCTCTTCCTAGGAATGAAGTGCAAGCACCTCTACAAACACATCTGTATTTTGAGGATGTTGCTGGCAGCAGCAAAAACTTCAAAACTGTCTCTTTACGTGGTGCCCACCTGACTCAATGGAAGAAGTTGCTTCATGTCCTGATTAACAGGGAAAATATATTATTTTTTAGCATTCTCCTAAGGGAAGATCTGAGAATTCAATACTCAGATTTGGATATCCAGCAAAATTGTGACATTCCTGAGATTCATCCAGGTATTGGGAATCATTCTGGGATTCTGAGTCCTCCAGAAAAGTAGCCCAGTAGCAGTATGATCTGCCTGGGTGCCTCCATCTGTCCCTCTGGCATGAGGATAGGTGCACACCAGACCTCTGATGCCAAGTGCTTTGTGTTGCTTCCCTGCTTGCCAGGCAAACGTGGCAAATGGAAAAGGAGCAAAAAAACTGCCTGGAAACAAACCCATTTCCTTTGTGCAATTTGCTCTGTAGAGTACAAGCAAAGAAGCAGAAAAACACAGTAATTAGAATCCTTGTCTTGTAATGGATATTACAATTATGAATGGATAATTTCCCCAATTTTTCTCTTCCTCACTAGCCTGGAATTCTGTGTGAGCAGACCCAAGTGCTTTGTGTTTCTGTGGATCCCCTCCTGATTCAGTATTTGAGGCTAGCTTTTCTCCCCCTGGCACCTCTCAGAGGTGAGGAGGACAGCACACCCTATGCCATGGGGGACCTCTGGGAGGGGTAGGGATGGTAACCTGAGTGGAAAAAACTGGCTCTTCTGCTTGGTGGGGATGCAAGAGCTCCACATCCTGCAGCACATCCATCTTCCTGCTGTCAGGACCTCCAGGCACACTCCAGCACTGGTTCTTCCTTTCTGTGGTGTCCTCTGTGTGACACTCTGCCGTCTCTCTGATTTTCAGACTCTCTGCAGATGTGACAAGATGCTCGTTCAGCCATCAGCAGCACTGTGAGTGGTTTTCAGTTCATCTGGGTTGGCAAGAGACGGTTCTTTGGTCTCTTGAACCCCTGGAAATGACAGCAAGAGGAAATGGAGAGGTGAATGTGCCTGGATAAGATCTTGTGCAACAGGACAGGATTTTTATGCAGGCACTTGATCTTTTCCTGCCTTCTTCCCAGGAGTTTTTGTGGGTGGGAGTTTTGCCTGCTGTGTGTGTAAGAATTGCTGTGTTTGTTCCTTTAGGATGGCTGGGTTTGTGCATTTTATGGATAGATGGGACTGCTGGGAGGCTGCCTTTGCTTTTGTTTAACCATGTGAAGCCTGTATTTTTTGGCCAGCTGATAGAATCTGTAGAATCACAAAACCCATAAGGTTGGGAAAGTCCTCTAAGGTCATAAAACCCAAACATAAACACCTAAACCCAGCATCACCCCTAAACCATGTCCTCAAGTGCCACATCCACATGGCTTTTGAACACTTCCAGGGATGGGAACTTCACCATTGCCCTGAGCAGCCCCTGCCAAGGCCTGAGCTCCCTTGCCATGGAGAAATTCCTCCTGGTGTCCAAGCTGAGCCTCCCCTGGCACAGCTTGAGGCCGTTTCCCCTTGTCCTGTCCCTGTTCCCTGGCAGCAGAGCCCGACCCCCCCTGGCTGTCCCCTCCTGTCAGGGAGTTGTGCAGAGCCAGAAGGTTGCCCTGAGCCTCCTTTGCTCCAGGCTGAGCCCCTTTCCCAGCTCCCTCAGCCCCTCCTGGGGCTGCTGGATGTGTTCACATGAAAATAATCACACAAATATGACATTATACAATACTAGTTTGTTCCTTCTCTCTAATTCTCTGCTTTGCATTTCTGCATTGCAGCACATTCTTTAGTCAGGGAACATGGATAGGGAATATACTTCCCTCTTGGCATGCAGATGTGAATCCACAAGCAAATGAAGTGATGGAAGAGGAGTTTGGGTAGCTTTTACTTTTAATGACTTATTTAGTATCACTCTAATAAATTATGCAATGTTACAACCTTTAAGTCTTCAGTTCTCCTTGTCTTTAAATTATATTAAAGCCCTTGATGGCAGAATTTGGCTGCAGAAACATGTCCCCGAAATCCATATCCCACTGGAAAGCCCAGGACCTTCCTTCTCCCTCTGAATTTGCTGCCTCCATGCAGATCAATGCCCCAAAGCTGCCAGCAGCTCTGAGTGAGCAGTGCCCTGACTTCTGCTTTGTGCCGCTGGGCTTTGAAGGTGTCCCCAGCCTGACGAGAGGTTATGGAGCCCCACATAAAACCTCCTCTTCTAAAGAGCTCTGCTTTGTGTGATCCCTGTTCAAACACAGACTCCGGGCCTTTCACTAGCAGGATATTCACTCTCCTGGGATAAAGCGATGGAGATTTGTATGAGCCAGGAGAGAATGGACCACATGACAGAGAGGGATTAAATGGTTCTGTTGATGCAAAGGGTACTCCTTGTGGACAACACCAGAATCAATGGATCCTGAGCACAGAATGATTCTTTGTTTTATTTTCAGGGCTAAGATTTAAATCCTTCCAGCTCTGTTCCTTCCCATAAAATACAGTAGAAAAAGCATTAATGAGCAGTGTGACAAAGCAATCATGGTTGTGAATCCAAAAATGCCATCAGATTTCAGTGTATCAGTGAATTAAGAAGGAGATCTGGTGATGTTAAATACCATTTAGGGATTGTTTAGCCCCCTCAAGGGCCTGAGAGGCATTAGGAAAAAGAAATGTGATGCTGGATGTGCTATACTTTTGTTAGCTATGTGAAATTTAAGAGATTAAGCAGAGAAAAGACTTTGTCTCAGCAGGAGGTGCTCCCAAAGGGTGGGATAACAGATAATCCCCTCATACTAAAGCTGTATATCCCAGCTACAACAGCAATCAAAGCAAAGCCAGGACAGCCTGCAAAAACCTGCCTGAAAGGCTCTTTGGGTGCTACAGAGGGACTTTCAAAGTTGATAGAACAAGATCAATTCCCTCTTTATCTAAACACTGCGTGTTGGACGTTGGGGCTCCTCTGATGCTGCCAGGAGCTCTGTCCCAGGCGGAAATCTCTGAGATGTCACCTTCTTTAGTAGCTGTGCTTAAACCCAAATGGATAAATAAAACCCAGCTTTGAACGGGGTTGGTGTGTTTGAGGAATGAGGTTTTTTTAATTCTTATTTTATTTTCTGCTGGTAGCAGAATTATGTTATTTTTAGCCATATGGCAGTTCTAATGGATATCTTGCAAGCACAAGTATCTGCTGACCCGCTGGAAATGGGGAGAAGAGGGAAAATACAAGTGAATTCCACTTAGAAGTTGTAAAAGAGAGTGCTAGTCAGAACTGCCTTTTAGCCACTGTCATCAGTCAGCAAAACTGTCTGTAAGGGGTCCAATTTTTAGCCTTCTCCCTGAGGCTCCCTGAGAGAGCTGTCTGGGGCTGCAGCTCCATGAAAGCTGCCACTCACTGCAGCATGGCACTGGTGGACATGAGGGTGGGGACAGGATTTCCCTTTGGATTCCTTCCCTCAGGCCAGGGAAGGAAGCTCCATGCAAGGGGCTGTGGCAGCACCAATGACTTTGGAACTGGTAGTGCCATTTCCATGCTCACAGGGGCATTTGCCAGACTGTTCCCCCTTTTTCTTTGGTGTAAGGATGCCTTAAGGCTGCTTGGATTTGGTTTTCTGGGATTTCTCCTTGAAATTAAGCCCTGCTTTTTCTGCCTTGCCAGAGCCTCCTGTCGTGTGCATGGGGGTGTGTGGGTGGCTGTGCTCCTGTGATAGCTCTGAGTACTTCAGCACAACGATGCAATTTCAGAAAGGACAGATTAGGGAAAGATTTTCTCTTGCCTTTCAGTTGTGAGGGCTCCTCCTGACAGCCAGGAGCGCTTCCAGACATTACCCTGTTATCTTCCTTGAGCTGTGACTTTTATTTTTCCGGTGATATGCAGCCATGACGTGATGAAATACAGAACCATCATCAGGCTTTTACAGAGGCAGATCTTTGAAGCTCAAAACACTTGCAAGCTCATTTTTAAGATTTGCCTTCACCAGTGAATTGTCACAGCAAAAAAAATTACTAATTTTGTACTAAGTAAGGGACAGGAAAGATACAATTCTATGGGAGTGCTGCTGTACATCCCAAATTTAAATAGCTGTTGTTGATGATGGCAAGTCCTAAAATGTTCCTAAATGATTGCCATGATGGAGATGAGTGATCCAGCATGTGGCCACATATGAGAGTAGTGCCCAGTTATTCTTTGGCAGCCACCTACTGTGTGGTGCCTTCCACCCCAGCCTCTGCTATGCTCTTCATATATCATGTATTTCTCCTCACTCCCTTCTTGGATTTCCTTGCTTCTCTTTTCCTTTCTCAGCCTTTAAAGCCCTGCTATTTCCCCTGAGTCTTTGTTTAGGACTTTTGAGGCTATACTGAGAAAGGTGTAGAAGCACCTTGCAGTCAGTTCACTGAGCTGTGTGATTTGGGCACAGCATGGGGTGGAGGCTCATCAAATCAAACCTTTTTAACTGCAGAATATAAAGGGAATGTTAGAAGCATAACAGAAGAAAAAGAAAATTTCTTAATGCCCAGGCTATTCTCTTTGTAACCTTTAAATGCTATGTAACCACCAGGAGCAATGGAGCATTTCATATCTACCAAGTGAGAACAACGATGCAAACAGAATCAGGATCCCAGAATGGTTTGGGTTGTGAGGGACCTTAAAGCTCATCCCATTCCATGGGCATGGACATCTTTTACTAGACCAGGTTGGTCCAAGCCTCATCCATCCTGGCCTTGGACACTTCTGGGGATGTGGAGGTGTTCTAACATTGTTCTGTACAATGAACACGGATGAAAGGACAGCAGTGCTGAGTCTTGGCTGAGCATTACCTGCTGTAGAAATAAAATTCCTTGGGAGAGGAAAGATGTGCTTACAATAGCCTCACTATTTAGTCATTAGTTAACATATCACAGCAGTTTGTGGGCAGTGAACTTTGAGAATAAGCAATTAAAGGGTTTGCTTTGATGATGAGAGTTTCTAATGGTGGGTCTGTGCTTGAACCCCCAGAGTGTGCCTGTAAGGTCACAGCTGATCTCCCAAATCCATGTGTGTGTGTGACCTGAGCACAAGAAGCTGCTTGGTGGAGCTTTATTTGAAGAGCTTGTTTTTCTCACCAGGGTGTGTTTGCCTGAGTCAAGTGAGGAGTTTTTTCCACACCACGAAGTGGCACCAGGGAGATCTCTGGGATTCCATTCTGCTGCCTTTGCTGTTCTGCAGCATTAGGCAATCCCCCTCCTTCTCCTGTGCTTCAAAGGCAGTGGGACCCAGCCCAAGCCCAGCTGTGTTCCTTCCTCTCAATCAGCAGTCACAAGACACCCTAGGTGACATCTTCCTGTTCCCCAGTGGAGGAGTTTTACCTTTGGCATGTGGGACACGCTGTCAATAGAAAATCACTGGCCAGGAAATTAAAGATAGTTTTTAAGGCCATGGATGGAGAGTTGCCCAAAAAAAGCACACATGAAGCTTAGACTTTGTTTCCTCCAGGAGAACCATATTGCACTGTGGTGTCAATTTGATATAATTACATGTTTTGGTGTCCTTTGGCAGCCTTTGTGTCCTTCTGGCCCTCTCACAGGAATATTTAGGCTGGAAAAGCCCTCCCAGCCCATGACCCCAAACTGTGCCTGATCCCCACCTTGTCCCCAGCCCAGAGCACTGAGTGCCACGTCCAGCCCTTCCTTGGACACCTCCAGGCATGGGGACTCCAAACCTCCCTGGGCAGCCCCTGCCAAGGCCTGAGCTCCCTTGCCATGGAGAAATTCCTCCTGGTGTCCAAGCTGAGCCTCCCCTGGCACAGCTTGAGGCCGTTTCCCCTTGTCCTGTCCCTGTTCCCTGGCAGCAGAGCCCGACCCCCCCTGGCTGTCCCCTCCTGTCAGGGAGTTGTGCAGAGCCAGAAGGTTCCCCTGAGCCTCCTTTGCTCCAGGCTGAGCCCCTTTCCAGGGAAGGGAACAGAGCTTCCCCAGCTCTGTTCCCTTCCCTGGACATACTCCAGCCCCTCTAGGACTCTCTGTCTGGGAGGACCCAGAATTGGACTCAGCCCTCGAAGCTCCTCAGCAGGGACAGCACATTTCTGCTGCAAGCCAGAATGCTTATTGCTTTTGAAGCAAAACTTCACTAATTGTCCATTTTACAGAAAACACTACACACAGTAGGTTTAAGAGGAGAAAAATTTCTGGGAATAAATCAGCTTTGTAAAGACTTAAGTATAAAACTCACTGTAATAGGAGATGTGAGAGGTTGCAGTTTAGAGGCCTCCAGTTAAAGCCAGTCTCAACCTTGGTTTTGGTGAGTGATCAACAACAAAGAAAGGTTCTTTTGCTTTCAAGAATTTGTTTGTTGAGTCTCTTAAGGCATGACTGAGGTAAAGCTCTGGGAACTTCACAAGCACATAGTGAGGAAAGGGACAAATTGTAAAGAGGTGTTTCTGTTCGGGCATAAAACTTTATCTCTACAAACACCTGGTGGAGAGGAAAAAATCTGGAATGAGGATCAGCACCAAGGTATCACCCTATCACCTCTTAAATGTGGGAGATGCTGCTGAGAAGTCAGCACAGGCACCTTAAAATCCTTCTATGAGCCTTTAGAGCTCAACAGGTCCTTTTTCCTCCAAAAACTTTGGCACTTTTGCACTCTCTCTCAATCTGCCAGAACACACACTCATCCATTTATCATAAAACAATCAGTCAGATGAAGCAACCTTTGGGACTTTGGAGTGTGAATGTTTCCCTACTCTGTTTAGTAAAATATTTATCTTAAGGCATTTTTGAAGTTTAGTTTTGCTCCCAGGTAAGTGTAAAATGCATGGCACTGCTTTTCCAAAGGATGAAGTGTTGAATAGTATAGTTTATAAATATTTTATTAAATGCTTCCACACAGCATGAGGAACATTGGAAATATAACAAGAGTTTCTTCACTAATTTCAGGAGATAATACAAGGGTCCAAGGAGGAATAGATAAAGTTAGAAATATAATTAAGAGATGATTGTTATTCAAGTCACCAGACTCAAGAAATTCACCCTGAAGCATCTGCAGAAGTGGCCAGAACACTCTGTACTGTTACCTGTGACCTACCTCAGTGCAGGAGAGGACTGACAAGGGAAATTCTATTTCATAAATCACTGGTTTAGTAGATTTGTATTTTTTTTCCAATTCAGTTGTTCTTTTAAAAATTCTGAAGTGAACACCAGAATCATAATGTGGGGTAAGTCTCCAGAAATGTAGTCACAGCTGAGTGTGAGCCCAGTGTCTTCCATGACTGCTGCCACACAAGGAGGTGCCTTCAAGCCTGTCCTGAGCTTGTGACAAACATAAAGCCATAATTGTAATGTTTCATTTTTATTTTTCTTTATTGAATACTGAGAGATCATAGATTAGAACCAGAAATTCACAGTCAGAATGGCTTCAGAAAGGTCTGGAGGCATTTCAGCAAGGACAGACTTACAATTCTAAATTATGTTGACACAGGAAGAAATTATCTAAAATAATTAAGATCTATTTTAGTCACCATGAGTGCTTGGCAATGCCAAATAGAGAAGAAATAGCTGGGCATAACTAACAGGTCTGAAATCAGTCCAGGAGGGGTCACTGGGTGAGTGGCACTGTGCAAGGATTTATGAGGTGGATTTGGGGTGTTCAGCCTGAGAGGTGCAGCCAAGGCCTGGGACTTGTGGAGGGACAGAAGCTCCAAAGCAGGGGAAAAGGGTTATGGGCAATCTGTGAATTCTTCATCCTAACACAGGGAGTAGGGCTGGCACATTTGCAATGAAATTATCATTCAATTATCAGAAGCAGATTTCAAGCGAGCCAATGGATTTTGTCCCATGGCATGGGCAGTGCTCAGGGCTCACTGCCTTGGAGCATGAGGAGATGGGGAGACTTTGGAGCCCCCCCCAGTACCTAAAGGGGCTCCCAGAGACCTTGGAACAAGGGATGGAGTGGCAAGACAAGGGGAGTGGCTTTAAGCTGAAAGTAGTAGGTTTAGATAGGATATTGGGAAGGCATTGTTCCCTGGCAGGGTGGGCAGGCCCTGGCACAGGGTGCCCAGAGCAGCTGTGGCTGTCCCTGGATCCCTGGAAGTGTCCAAGGCCAGGCTGGACATTTGGGTTTGAAGCAGCCTGGGATAGTGGAAGGTGTCGCTGCCCATGGCAGGGGATGGCACTGGATGAACTTTAAGGTCCCTTACAACCCAAACCACGCTGGGATTCTGGAGGAAAAGCTTAGGTGGGTCCAAGGTGCAGTTTGGCAGCTCCATGCAGGAAAAGCTTTCCCATGACCTCAGCAGGCCAAGGCAGGACCTCAGGCTCTAGCAGAAGATTTTGGCTGCTCTGAGGAGCAAATCTTTCGCTGGGAAGGTTCCCCTGGATCTGAGGGTGCTGATCCTCTGCTCCTGCATTGCTTCCCAAACCAGGCTGCTCCAGCACCAAATTTCTGTGACTGCAACTTTTGAGACAGTTCTGAGCCTTGTGCTGATCTGTAGAAAACACTGAAATTAAGAACAGTTTTTCTCTGTAGTTAAGATAAAAAAGAATCTCTGTAAAATCATTTTTAGGCTACTTGCCATGAAAATAATTTCACAACTTGCTTTTATCGTGCAATAAATTACCCACAAAAGAGGATAACAGATTAATTTAACCAATTTAACTTAATCCCAAATAGTGTGTTGTTTTATTAAGCAATGCTGTGGTGTAATTAAGAGTTGTAACTGATTAAACACCTTGTAAAGGCAGGGCTGTTAATTAATACTAAATTACAATAAAATTAATTAAGTAACATAAACAAGCCATGTAAATGTTTTTAAATGACAGGGATAATTCATCAGCTAAAAGCTGCTTATGGGAACCATTTCCTAAAGAGTTTGCTCCAATTAATATGTATATAATAATTGCAAAAATGGAAATGGGGCAAGAAGAGCTTTCCTTAAGATTTTTCAATTCACATTTATATGTGGCTCCTTTTATAAGAAACATGGGAGTTTTTTAAGCTGGATATTCTCTAATAATGTTGAAGAAAATGCCTTGAACTCCAACTTATAGTATGCAGGGAAAAATCTAAAATTATGCCTCGATGACACCTTCAAGACCACCTCTGCATCTGAGACTTGTTTGTCTCACTGGAATATGAATCTGAACAACTCCTGCCTTGCTAAGATTTAATGTGAGTATTATGTATTAATGCTACAGCTCCAATTCAGATCTCATTTGCAGGAATGTCAGGAAATGGCTGAAATTTCTTTGCATACTTAAAAGGTTTGCTGGATTTGCTGGTTCAAAAGCACTGGAAATCCCACAGGTCCCCTTTGTCGTTGTGAATTAAGTAGAGAAACACAAAATCTAGGATCTCAAAGTGCAGGCCTACAGGGGCCTGTGGCTGCAGGAGACACAGAAATAGTCCTGAACTTTTCCAGACTTGGGATCAAATCTGATTAAGACCAAATAAGTTGAAGCAGGTTTTAGCAGTGTCTGAGAACCTCCCGCAGGAAGACTGCCAAGGTGTAAAATATCACTCAGGTCTTGGGATTTCCTTCTGTGTGACACAGTGTACAAACTCCTCAAAATATCTCTCATATTTAATGGAATTTTGGAACTTAGTAAAAATTAAAATTTACTTTTTCTATTATCTCACAACCAGAAGCCCTAGAAATAGAGTGTGGTTTTTCCTCAGGAAGTTATTCAAATATAAAGACTAACATTATTATGTTTGTATCATGCTGATGAATAATGCTGCAAGTGCTGAAATTATGCAAAATATACCTGTTGTGGACACAAGTTGAAGCCCCAATGTCTAAACCAGCAGGCAGCTGACACAGCATTGTGTGCACACAGCTCTGGCACAGCCCCAGGCAGGAGAGCCCACAGCCTCTCTGGCCAATGTGTTCAGGGCTGGGCACTGCCCAGGGAAGAA
>NC_031775.1:3389083-3434194 GCF_001522545.3 Parus major | reverse complement strand
GTGTCCCCCAGCACCCCCAGGACACTCTGCTGCCTCAGGGACAGCTCCATGTCCCCCAGCACCCCCAGGACACTCTGCTGCCTCAGGGACAGCTCCGTGTCCCCCAGGTCCTTCTTTCCCACAGAGCTGCTCTAGCAGGTCCCCACTGTGCTGGTTCCTGAGACTGTTCCTCTGCAACCATAGATGAACAATTTAGACAATCCTGGGCCCATGAGTACTGAACCCTTGTAACACCACCAGTGACAGGTGTGTAGGTAATTTAAGGTTCAGCTCTGGAAAGATTTGTGGGATTTCATACTCGTAAAGTCACTTATTGTGCATGATCCTTAACAGGAATGGCCTTGTAGGTACCCTCTTGCTTTCAGGTCCCAAAGTTCTTGCAGATGTGGGTGTTGTCTTGAGCATTACAGGCCATGAGTTTCTGATTTTGTCTTTAGTTTTGTTTATCAGTGGATAGAGGGCTGATGAAAGAAAAATATCTGGGAATGCCTGTGTCTAGAGACATAAATCCATACATTGCTGAAGGTTTCCTTGAATAGTTCTGTGTAAATGGGAAAAATATTAACCAAGCCAAACACAGCCTAAAATGGGCTTACATAAATATTACACAGAAAATATTACTCAGACTGGGGGATGAAAGACTGTGGGAGCCTTTACACCTCAATATGCTGTTCTGACATTCCTGAGCCTTATTAAGCTGGAGAGTAGGAGGGGGATTTCAGGACAACAGGGATGAGTATGAAAAATGTGGAAGAGTGTCCCTTTGTTTAAAAAGCACAGTGTAATTACGTTGTGCAAGTTCATGTCTGTCCTATTTAAAAATGCCTTCTGAGCTGTGGGAACACCCAGAGTGTAAACGAGGGATTGTGTTTGGGAATATCCATGCTCTGGTTGAGCCTAGGTTGTGGCTGAAACCACAACATTGTGTTTATGGTCCAGGAGCAGCTCCATGTTGGCACAGATAAATCCCAAATCCTTTCCTGTCCTGTGTGGGTTTTGCATTTGATGTTGCTTACTGTCTGTTTGTAACTGCAGGAATGTGGATCTGATTGAACCCTACATCCTGTGCTGACCTAAATTCCCCTGAGGGTTGAGGTTTGAAATACACATCTTTCCAGAATGGAAAGGCTGTTCCCAGTTTCTCCCTGTGTGTGCCGAGAAGGACAACATGCAGCCCCCCACCACTGTCCCTGCATTCCCATCTCCCCAAACCCCACAGCTGCAGAGCTTCTGTGGTTTCTTGCCAGATGATTCCATCCCTTCCACTCATTTGGCTGTGATGGAAGCAGATTCTGGAGCATTCTCTGGTCCACGCTCCCAGCAGTGCTGGGGGAGTGGGAGCTTGGCCAGAACAGAGTGAGGAGCAGTTGGATGTGGGAAGGGACACGCATGTACACTGCCAGCTGAGCACTTGGCTGATCTGGAGCTGCTGAGGACAGATCTATGAGTTTTGCCTCTCCCTGGGTTTCTCTTCATCTTCCTGATGAATAAGAGCATTTGAGAGGAAAGGGCTGGCACCATGGTTTCTGCTTCTAGAAAGAAGTGAGGATTAAGAGAGCTAAAGCTGTTGCAGTCAGAATTAGCCAGAGAAAAGGTATCTTTTACATTTCTCCTCATGTCAAACCAGTGGGGTGCTCCTTGTTGGAGGACCCATTTCTTTTGTGCTTTAAGACATCTTCCAAAAGGAATATCATAGGGAGAAACAAGGCACTGCCCCTGTGCTACATTCCAGGGATGAGTGTGTTCATCTGGAGAAGAGAAGGCTCCACAGACAACTCAGAGCCCCTTCCAGTGCCTAAAGAGGCTCCCAGAGAGCTGGAGAGAGACTTGGAACAAGGGATGGAGGGACAGAACACAGGGAATGGCTTTCCAGTGCCAGAGGGCAGGGTCAGATGGGATATTAGGAAGGAATTGTTCCCTGGGAGGGTGGGCAGGCCCTGGCATAGGGTGCTTTGGCTGCCCCTGAAGTGTCCGAGGCCAGGTTGGGGTGGGAGTGGGTTGTCTTTAAGGTCCCTTCCAACCCACAGCATTGTGGAGCTCTACAAACCAGTTCAAATCATCACTTCTTGGAATTCTCAGCTCCTGGCCAGGCTGTTACACTCTACATCTTGCAGCAGAGAATCCCTGTCATCTGTTGGGTGGGTTATGAACCTCCCACACATCAAGTTTTCAAAAATCTGGAAAGTTCAGTGCCTTACTGAATTCCATTTTCTGCTCTGATTTAACAGAATGCTGCACTGGACTTTGAGGTTCCACCTTGAGCAGCTTGAAATCCCTAAAACCAAGTATTTTCCAAGGCACTGTAGAATTTTGAACAACCTGCCCTTAGGAAAAGATCTCTAAATCTTTTTAAAACTACTTTGGAGGTTTAATTTTATCATAAGCAGTAAATTCTTTAAATACACTTCAGATGCAGTTGTGAGTTTGTGTGACAAAGAGCACAGAAGAGAAAAAGGAACTCGGATTTTCATTTAGGAATTCAATCGCTGCTCCTGTGTGCAGCCAAGCAAGTTCTACCAGCTGGGTGAGAGCAGCATTTCCATGCAATAGAAACAGAGGCAGACATAAATATATATGAAATGTATTCAGAAAACATGAAATAATGCTAAAACAAATCTTACTTTGACTCAAGCTTACTTCCCATTGCCAAGAAAAACATGACTGGGTTGATTTTCCAAAAAATTGTTGGCAGTAAATCAGATTTTCATGGCTCCAATTTGACAAGCAAACTTTTAATAGAAATGCCAGGGTAGTACCCTTTACATAGTTGTAGTATTTGATGGAGATTTTTTGGAAGATGGTTGTTTTCCAAGAGATTCTAGGAACAAAACCTGTACCTTTTTTAAGCAGTAAATGAGTGTATATTTGTAACTCAAACCTGGAGCAAATGAGTTGTATTCGTTCTAGAGGATACAGTTGCATTTGTATTTTTTCTGCTGAAAACTTTTAACACACTTTTCAGGCAAAATCAAACCCTGTTTTTTTGCTGCAGATAAGGATAAAAAATGTTGAAAGCAAAGGAGTTCTGCTGTCCCCACCCCAGCCAATTTTGGTTCATAATTGTGCCTTGCAAGCATCAAAAAAAGGGAGTGATTTGTCTTTGCAGAAAGCAGATTCTGGAATATTTCAAGGCCTGATCAGTATTCTTTAATTTCTTGAGTTAGGGATAAAAATTTCTAACACTCTGCATCAAAATGCCAGATCAGCCACTGAGAGAAGCATAGAGATGGAGTATATATATAGGGGCTGATATAGAAAAATGTACACACTGTAAGCATCATTACAGGTAATACTGGCTTAATTAAAATAAAGAGGGTAATTTTCAAAGCTGCAGGAGAGATTTAGGAGTCTTGCTTCATGAGAAATGTGAATTTGCTTTCCTTAGCTGAGATAATACTGGTTTTCATGCTGGTTTTTAACATTTCTGAGTGCTTAGATGAGTTGCTTCTTTGGGTGGAGAAGAGGCTGAGTGAAAATCTCATGCTGGGGAGAAAAAGGTAAACTTCAGGTAGAAACAAATAGAGCAGGGCTAAGAAATTAATGAAGGTGATGTTTTTTGTAAATTCCCAACTAATGGTACCTGTGGAGGTCAGGAGGGTTCAGGTAGGGGCAGACTGGGAGGGAGCTTCAAGAGCCTCTTTGGAGAAGTGTAACCACCAAAACCCTGGAGCCCTGACTTTAAACTTAAACCTTATTCCCACCTCTCACCCCCCGCCCCCCCCAATCCAGTTCCTAACCCCACTATTTTAATCATAGAATCATGGAATGGTTGAGGTTAGAAGGGACATCAAAGCTCATCCAGTTCCATGGGCAGGGACACCTCCACTGTCCCAGGTTGCTTCAAGCCCTGTCCAACCTGCCCTTGGACACTTCCAGGGATCCAGGGGCAGCCACAGCTGCTTTGGGCACCCTGTGCCAGGGCCTGCCCACCCTGCCAGGGAACAATTCCTTCCCAATATCCCATCTATCCCTGCCCTCTGGCACTGGGAAGCCATTCCCTGTGTCCTGTCCCTCCATCCCTTGGAAACAGTCTGTCTCCATCATGTAATGCTTGATTTACTGAAAATTCATCTGGGAAAGTTTTCTGGGTCCCAGCACTAATAAAAGAGAATTTTTGCATTTCCTGATGAACACTTCCAGATCTCTCAACCTTTCCGTCCCTTTTAATCATCTCCATGGTCCTTAAGAAGGGGAAGGCTACCCTCAAAAATGAGGATCCTAGGAATGCACCAAAATAATGTTTCAGATTTAATGATGGGATTTGTTTTTTCAGGCAGTCACCAACTGTAGAAATTAAGTTGCTCTTTAATTTCAGCCTGGAACATGCAGATAATAAGGAAAATATTGCACAATGATTCTAATGCCATTGGTGCTTATTCATGATTATTGAATTTTGGGTCAATTTTGTGTGGTTTTGCACACATGAATGAGGAAACTAATGTAGATTTGGTGTCCAGTGGACATCAAATGCTCTGCTCCCACTAAAAGGGATGTGAGGGTCCAAGGGAGTGACTGATCCTTCCCAGGGAGAGTGTAAAATCCAAAGTGAACCCTAAAATTATAGACAGTGTGTATGAAATGCGTCCAGCCACTCTTGCTTTCACCTGCTCCTCTCACACCAAAGCCCAGGCTGATGGAATAGCCACAGCCCTTGGTTCTATCATCACCATCCAGGGAAACTCAGAATTGAGGACTCTGGCTCTATTTACAACATTAAATACAAGCCAGTTCCCATCCCAATAGCCTGATTTTTTTCCCTGCAAAACAATCTCTAGAACTCCAAGCCCTTGCTGATTAGAGGAGAAGCGTTCTGTAGTGTGTGAACAACACACAGCATGATGCATCTTCATTACCAAAATTCACAATGACGATCATTTATCATAAAAGCTGCTGACAATGGGCATTAATCTTTGAGTAAAGCAAGGAGGAAACTCTGTTCTTATGGCAGTGGAATTCATTTAGTCCCTCTCATCTCTGCCTGAGGGACTGAGAATTCTCTGGGCAAAGCAATTGCAGGCTTAGCAGTGTGGATTTTAGGAGGTGGAATGTGGAAGTCTTTTGCTCAGATGTGGAATCCAGAGGTGACCGTGCTGTTGCCAGAGCGTGCCTGTGTTCCACATAGCCCAGAGCAACTTCCCTCCCAACCTAAATTTTGGAAGGAACCTTAAAGATCTCCCATCCCACCCCCTGCCACGGGCAGGGACACCTTCCACTATCTTAGGCTGCTCCAAGCCCCATCCAGCCTGGCCTTGGACACTGCCAGGGATCCAGGGGCAGCCACAGCTTCTCTGGGCACCCTGTGCCAGGGCCTTCCCTGCCAGGGAAGGATTCCTTCCCAATATCCGATCTATCCCTGCCCTCTGCCAGTGGGAAGCCATTCCCTGTGTCCTGTTCCTCCATCCCTTGTCTTAAGTCCCTCTCCAGGTCTCCTGGAACCCCTTTAGGCACTGAAATTGACTTGGAGGTCCCTCTGGACCCTTCTTTTCTTCAGCTCTGTTTAAAGCAGAGAATAGGAATTCTTTCTGGTGGAAATTTCAGCAAAATATTTCTATGCTGGAAACATTTATTTTTCTTTTTTAAAACATATAAGAACTGATTGATATCTTCAGAAATACAAATAAATGTCTGCTGTAATGAATTGCGTGTTGTCTGTGCTTTATTTTTGTCTGGTTGCAGTTTTTCTTTATTTTTGTATATATGTGTATATATCTATATATATAGATATAGATATAGATCTAAGAGATAAATGATTTGGTCAAGCAGACCTGGGAAGAGCGATGCACTCCCACACACATCTGGTGTCTTGTTAATGAGGCTTTACCCATTCTCACTCAGTTAAATTCTGAAGGCTATGAAAATACCATGTTGTTTCCCGTTATGGAATATTTTGTTGGAAGTCAACACAACATGGACATATTTCCCCAAATTTCCATCAACCTTCAACGCTAGGAGTTACATCCTAAATCTCACTGCCCAGTGTGGTATGGATTTATTCCACCTGAGAACAAGGCAGCAGTCTGGATTATTGCAAAGCAAACTACGTGTGCCTAAAATTCCTGGTTTCTGCTTGGAGAAAGCAAGGCAAGCTGGCTAATTCCAATGGAATGTGGATTCTGTGCTGACCAGCCTGGAGAGGAGAAGGCTTAAGGAAGAACTTAGAGCCCCTTCCAGTGCCTAAAGGGGCTCCCAGAGAGCTGGAGAGGGACTTGGGACAAGGGATGGAGGGTCAGGACACATGGAATGGCTTCTCACTGCCAGAGGGCAGGGTCAGATGGGATACTGGGGAGGAATTGGATGTGTTTATAAGGACCTTATAAAACTGAAAATCAAATTGCTCAGGTGCTGGGGTCATTTCACCCAAAAGTGAAAGGTGAAATGACCCCAGCACCTGAGCAATTTGATTTTCAACCCCCCCAATAACAAGTTTCAAGGTGCCTCCCACTCCTGGGTCTCTCCCTCCCCGTTTAGAGCCCTGAAGTTGCTGCCCTGTGTTTTCTTTTTGTGCTGGGAGAAAGGTGAAACCTCCAACCCAGTCCATGCCTGGAGGCCCTAATGCCACCTGAATTTTTCTGAATTCCTCCATGGCACAGTCTCAGTTGGATAAACACCGGAGAATCCAAAATACCCCTGCACCCCTCAGTTGTGTTCTCCGTGCTTGGGATAACTCACAGGCACATGGCATAAAACAGCTGGAAAAAGCCAGTTAGAGATTTTCCTGTTCAATATTTCATCTTCGGGAAGGGTGGAGAATATATTTGAGTCGAAACAAATTACAGATAAGTGCCTGATGTGTTTTAGGGTGGGTATTTTAGAAGGATAAAACTTGTTATGAATTTCTCCCTGGTTTCCAAGTTGACAGCCTTCATGAAAATATGTAAACTACTTTAATGAAAACCTCAGGCGTTGTTTTCTTGTTATTTTTCTTATTTGAAGCTGCCTTTATCAGGAATAAAACAGCAGATATTGAAAGCTGTGTGTTCTGCTCTTCTCTGTTTGTTTGGGAAGTGAAAACTATTTAAATAAAGGGTAGTTTAAATTTAAAAGACTATTTAAATAAAAGATTAGTTGCTCTTCTTAATCAGTAATTAAGATATGAACAATATCATTAATATTCTATTTTACATTTTCCAGGTGATCAACATATAATCTGCACACCTATGGCTGAGAAGTGCAGTTAAGGTACTGTGATAATTCCTTTTTAATATGAATATGTTTTTGCTGCAAATCATTCCCAAAATTCTCTCTTGAATAATTTGAAATAGCCTGTATTCCTCGAGGCTGAGTTCACTTCTGGGTGGTTTTCATTTGCCACTTTATCCACTGCACTTCTGAAAATGATATTTATTTTTTTTCCTTGTACTTCTTAACTTTTGGGTTACTGATGTTAAATTCAGGAATGTTTTAGGATGTCTGTACAGACATACAATGAGAACCATTCTCCCATGATGAAGGTCATGTCTTTGAAATTACTAACTCAAAAAATGTGTTGGGGAAAGGATGGAAAATGTGTCCCATTGGAATGCTGGCTGCTGCACACTCTGTGGCACTGAGAATTTATTGATTGGAATCACAAGATGGAAATCACCTCAACAGCTCTGCTGGACCACAGGGAAAAGAGGTTTGGTTTTGTTGGGAATGCACATCGCATGACCAGGGTTATCCCCCTTCAAGTCGTGTTTGCATTCTGGCTGGGATTTTGAATGCAGAATGGAAAGAGGGGAGGAGTAGGAGGAGGAAATGTGGCAAGTTCTTTTTTCTGGGTACTGAACTCGGATGCCAACATAAACTGCAATGCAAAGAAAGTCTTTTCTTTCCTGGGAAAAATTTAGATAAAGATTCAAAACTTGATGAGCAACATGAAACAGTTGTTCTCAGATGGCAGGAGCTAATTCTTGCCAAAAAATTGTCAGGCAAAAAAGACAGGATTTCCATTCCCCTTTTACATCCACATCAGTTTCATGCTGCTGTCAAGAGAAGAAGCTGGAAAATCATCCTGCAATTCCAATTCTCCTTTTAGGTGGGATATTTTGTTGCTGAGTCTGTGTGATTTATTTGACTAAAGCCTAGCAAAGCTTTTGGCTTTGTTAGTGACTTCCTTTGGAGAAAGAAAATCTATCACTTTTCCAATTGTTATATCTGGTCCCTAGCAAAAATTTTAATGTTTATTTCCATCTGGGAATATAATGCATTCTGATGTGACTGGGCAAAAGGAGATCCTGGAAAGTCCATGCAGATCAGCTGATTTCTTAGGTCAGGTTTGGAACAAAGAGTAATCCAGAAGGTCCTGAGTGAAAAGTGGGATAAAAGGGAAAATTCTGCACAGCAGGTGATTTTATCAGAGTACCAGGCTGGTTCTTGTTGCTGAGCCAGTGAACATCTCACACTACAGAGATGCAGGGGGCTTAAGCTCTCTGTATTTATAGGCAGCATTTATTCAGTGCAGTTCCCAGAGGAAATTATTATTGAAAGTGGAGATGGCACAGATTAATACAGGAATTATAAGGAACTGGCTAAGGCAGATAAGGAGCTTGGAAAAGAGGAGACTGGGACAGGATGAGGTGAGCTCCAGGTGCAGGGGAGGAACCAGAAGCATCCCTGAGGGCGGGCCCCGTGAAGAGCCCTCCCTAATACTTCTTTAGTGGCCTTGGCACAAGGTCTTTGATGCAGTATTGCTATTCAAAACATTCGCTCACGGTGAGAGTCTTCTCCAGGGTCAAGCTGTTCCGGTATAAACAATTTATTGTAAGGGCAAAGAGAGGGAGAGACCCGTGTCTGCCACCAGTCTCGGCATCCACGGGTCAGGGGGAGAGGAGAGAGAGACGGGGAGAACAGGACAGAAGAAGTTAAAGATGGGGAGGGATGGAACAAGAGCAACAGAGGGAGAGCAGGGAAAAACTAGGGAGGCTTAGGAGAGAGGGGAAGGACAAGAGAGGAGTAAGAGAGGGAAAGAGGGAAAAACACGACAGAGTGGGGAAAACTAAGAGGGTAAGGGAGGGAGAAACTAGGAGTGGGGTAGGAGCAGGGAGAGGGGTAGGGAAAGGCTAAGAGGTGGGGAAAGGCTAGGAGCTGAGAGAGGGGTAAGAGCAGGGAAGGGCTAAAAGAGGGGTAGGAGCTAAGAGCTGAGAGAGCGAAGTTCTTGTTACAATACAATATATCTTTTTCTATAGTGAATATTCTAATTCCCAGTAACCAATCACTACGAGATACACCCACTAAAGAATTTACATACAGCCTATGAGAATCCCCATATTAACATACAGTGATGCATTTTAAACTCTAAAAGCTTTACAAATTCTTCCCTTGCTTCTTGACCTTTGGACTTTGTATCAGCAGAAGGACATTGTTTTATCAACAGGGATTCTCCTTTAGCTGGCTAGGCTATTGTTCTTTGGTTATATAGTACCTAGTACTCAGCATCATGACTCAAAGCAGGCTTTCATTTCTACTTCGATTCTAGGCTTCATATTTTCAGAATCTTCTGCCAAACAGTCACATTCATAAGGTTTCCCTATTTCACCCTCCCCAACAATGCAGGTTTTGAAACTCCTGTAATGCTACAAAGGACACAAGAACTACACAAAAAATTTTGTTGACTTTCTGGATTAGTAGAACCAATACAGCATAAAATTTAATAATAATAAGCCACTGTGTTAGGGACTAAGAGCAGGGGGGTGCTGTAAACAAAACAAGAGTTTCAGCATATGGAAGTTCAACTTTTTTTTTAGGGGAAGTATTTGGTTGTAGCACGTAGCTGAAGCTTTGACAACTCCAGAATTTGCCAGGACACCTGTTCCTCCAAGAGCTGTGATTTACTCAAAATAGTTCAGAGCCTAGGTATGTTATAAAGTCAGAATAAATAAAATCTTAGATCTAAAATATTAAGTTCTGAACCTGATTCCATCAAGTCTATGAATCGGTGCAGGTGTGAAACCAACCTTGCCTGGGAAGTAGGAGGAAGGTGCCAGACTAGCAAGAAGTGGGTTATTGTAGCAGCCTTGGAACTGATTTTCGTGCAACCAGCCCATCTGCCTCCTCCCCTTCAGAAATCCCCAAACAAACCAAAAAATGGAACCAAGCCAGAGTGGATCTTGGGCTCTAAGTGAGCAGTCCTGTTCCTCCAGGTAGGAAACCTCCATGAGGGTGTAGAGGAACAGCAGCAGGTCAGCCACTGGGATAGAGCTGGAGGCAGAGCCCTCCCAAGGGGAGCTCCAGAGGGAGCTCTTCTAGTTCCATGCCCTTACCATAGGCAGGGACACCTTTCACACTCCCAGGCTGCTCCAAGCACTTTCCAACCTAGCCTTGGATACTTCCAGGGATGGGAAATCTTAGCACAATCCCACCTGCATCCCCAGACTGATACCAAGATGATAGTTAAAAGGAGCAAATGATCCCCAAAATGGGTTCTCATCAAAGAAACAGGAGTAGATCATCATGAATCCCTCTGAGGATTTGGGATTAAAGACAAAAGGATGAGAAAGAAAAGGAATGCTCTACAAATCAGTGAAAAAATTGGTCAGAAAATAGGAAACAGAAGGTTGGAGTAACTGAGCAGTTTCCTGAGTGAGAGGACTACAGTAGCACAGTCTCCAAGGAATCTGCACAAACCTGTGATACTCAACTGATAAATGAGCTGCAAAGACACAGAATGTGTTGCTGGTGCTTCCTTCAGAGCACTGAAGCTGAGTGCTGACTGTGGGAAACTGCAGCAGGATTGAGTCAGAATTAACTGCTGGGCAAGGCAGTGGCAGGTGAAATCCTCCAGAGCTGGATGCAAAGAGAAGAAGACAAAAATTCCACCCACAGGTGATGAGTCCTGAGCTGGGCATTGCTACTCACCAGCCAAGAGCTGTAAAATACAAAATATGTCTTTCCCAGAATCATCATCAAGGAATCATCCCAGAATGGCCTGGGTTGGAAAGGACTTCAAAGCCCCCTCTCATGGGCTGAGACAACTTCCACTATCCCAGGTTGCTCCAAGCCCTCTTCAGTCTGGCCTGGAACCCTTCCAGGGATTATGGGGCAGAGATAGCTCTGGGCAACCTGTTCCATGTTAGCTTTAATTCTGGAAGTTTCATAGCAGGGCCTGAAAAATAGAAATCCTTTTTGTTAAGGAAGTGAGTGAGCTGCAAGTCTTTGGGGTCAGTTGGAAGCTAAGGGAAATTGTCCCATGGGATTAATATTTCTGTTCTTCCTCAGAGGCTGCTCCTGTCAGGGAGGGATTTCTGAGTTTGATGGACTCCCCTGTGGAGGAGCTGTTTGTAGCTTGTCTTGGGGCTTTAAATGGAAGGAGCAAGAAACCACTGTCAATGGAGCTCCTAAAAAATCCCACACTGCTGGAAGGGGTTTCAGACTGTGACTGGTGAATAGGCAAGTTTGTCCAGTTGTCCAAGGCTCACTCATGTGTTTGTGGTTGGGTTGGTTGTCACCAGATGAAGGTCTATTTAAACTAGGAGAGTGGAGAGAAGGATGAGGCATGACCTGGTGTTCCTTCCTCCCTCCTCTCTGGGACAGAACTGATTTGGATCCAATTCCTTTCATAGCAAAATAGAGATGCTCAGCTTTTAACAATACATTGAGGGTTCAAATAGGGAATAGAAGGGAATAGAAGCTGATGATCCAGCTGGAAAGTCTGGTGGGCTAAAGCATGTCCTCAGTGTGTTTAAACTGGAAACTGGGAGAAAATCTGTTAACCAGGGAGATGAGCGGAATTCTGAAGAGCTTTCCAAACACAGCTGGGATGCAAACAAACATTTTTCAAGTAGGATTTTAGGGAAGGGATGAGATTTCTGAGTGCAGGCTCACCTGCAGTTCTCAGGAACATCTCCCAGGAGTGAGAGCTGGGCCCCCAGTTTGTGTGTGCCCCCAGGCTTTGGAGAAAAAACCTGAGGGATCTGTCATTTGTATTTGCTCATATCCAGCAATGCCACTGTTGATTATTCCTCTGCCCTGGGACTCCACAAGTTGCCTCAGGAGTCCAGGAAGACCTTTTTGATTTGAGGATTCCTTGATTTCTGGCATGTTTCCCTTCTTCTGTAACTGGATGGGTCTGGTAAGGTGTTAGGGATGTTTTCATGGGATGTATTCAGTGTCAGGCATACCCTCCCCTCACCTGCTCCACTTTTCCCCTCATATTCTATAATTTTGGAGTCTTTTCAGCCCATCTCCTAAGAATCATAATGTGTTAAAGGCTGTACTAGCAGTGGGAGCTTGAGAACAAATGACTCACACTTATCCACAGCCAGCTGAGACCTTCCTGCTGCTACATGGACATCCCCATGTGGATGAATCCATCTCTCAAGAGCTAGATGGTGACACTAGGATGCAGCAGGATGGGTTTTTGTTCAGGTTAGAGGTTAGATCTGTTAGGATCTAAAATATTTGGAGCTATACACGGTACAGATGCTGTGAGTCTCCAAGTCCATTCTAAAGTGCCATTTTAAAGCACCTTAATTATAGAAATAATCTGATAGAGACCTCTGACTCTTGTAAAATAGTTGGATGAAGGAATAAAAGAGGCAGATTAAAAGAATGGAATGAACAGCAGACCCTTAGTCATGTAAGCCAACACATTTTCATCAACTTGGTTTTAATAATTTGATAAATTAAGCAGTGGAAAATATTTCCCTACACTGAGATGTCTCATTGCAAGCCCAGCATTGACATTTTTGTTGGGAATCAAAAACTCATCAGGAGTTGAAGCTAATTTTTTCTTGTTGTTGTTGTTTTACAATGAAAGGAAGCTGTAATGTTGTGGGGATTTGAAAAACAAACAGAAAACTGTATGTATGTAATAAGATGGAAAATGGTGTCACTGTTATATCTACCAGGGCCCATTAGAGACAGATGTTCCCAGGAAGAGATATCCATTAGAACAATAGAAAGGGGGAGATTTTTAAAGGGAGACAGAACCTACAGATGGAAACTTTAAATAAATAAATAAAAATCAACTTGTAAGTAGCCATTATAAATAATATAGGGGATGTGTAACGTGTTCTGGATTGCTCAGAGCAGACAGACAGACAGACCCTGCATTCCCAGTGTATTGGAAAGAATGGAGCAACCTGCAGTTGGAACAGCTGTGAGGGAGTCAGAGCCTCTGGGACAAAAGGAATGTCAGGACTCCAGGAAACAGCAAAGACATTGCAGAACTGGTTGTTTGAACAGTGATTTTTCTCTCCCTGGTACTGTTCAAGAGTTAGTTTGGGGATGGCCCATCCCACAGGAGTTCCTTGGCCTATTTTGAAGACAAATAAAGGTGAAAGGAGAGGATTTAGAAGGACATTGCGTGTTTGAGTGTATGCAGTGATAAAAGGTGGGTAAAAAGTGTCCTCCCACGTGGTCCAAGCTTTTAATTTGTTTCTTAACAGAGAAGTTTTTTTGGCAGAGTAGCATGAACAAAGACAGAGTCTCTAGAGAGTGGCCCCCACAGTGTCCCTCATGCCCAGGTGACCTCAGTGGCAGCAGAGAGCAAGTGCTTTGCTAAGCCACACATCAAAAGTGTTCAGGGATTGCTGATTTTAAGAAACCAGCCGCAAGACTCAGAACAATTTTAATGTCCAAACAGCAATGAAGACAGTGTTCCCTTGGAAATACCCCCCCACACTGAAAGGGAGATTGTGCTGGTTGGGAAACAGAGGACAGCTGTGAGAAGGAAGTGGTGAAGCTTTGTGTGTCCCTGTTGATTGCTGTCCTGGTCTGAGGAGAGAAATAATTTAGCTTTGAACACAGAGAACCAGAAGCTTTGCATGAGGACAGATAAAATCATGATTTTCCCAGCAAATGCGGCAACCCCTCTTTTGAATGGGAATGCAACTTCTTCATCTTTGTGTGGCTTTTACTTCTCTCAAAAAAAACAAAAAAACAAAAAAACAAAAAAAAACCAAACAAAAAAAAACCCCTAATTTTGTTGTTTGTAGAGGTGTCCATTCTTTATTTCAGCCCAAGTGCATGCCTGTTGCCACCATGAGCTGTAAATCCAGTCCTGTAGCCCCTTCCACACGAAATCCGTGGGAAATCGAGAGCACTCTCAGCAGCTGTGCTGGAGGCACTGAGCTGAGGGTGCAGTGACACAGCTCAAGGACAGGGCCATCCAGAGGGGCCTGGACAAGCTCAGGAAGAGGCCCATGGGAATCTCAAAAGGTTTAACAAGGCCAAGTGCTGGTGCTGACCCTGGGTCTGGACAAGCCCAGATAAGAGCATAGTCTGGGGGAATCCTTCCCTGGCAGGGTGGGCAGGCCCTGGCACAGGGTGCCCAGAGCAGCTGTGGCTGCCCCTGGATCCCTGGAAGTGTCCAAGGCCAGGTTGGACTTTGGGGCTTGGAGCAGCCTGGGATAGTGGAAGGTGTCCCTGCCCATGGCAGGGGTAGGACTGGATGGGCTTTAAGGTCTCAGGTCTCTTCCAGCCCAAACCCTGAGTGGTTCTGTGACAGCTTCCCTATTTTCCATTCCCTTAATGCCTCACTTGTTTTTTCACATCCCAGGTTTGCAGTTACACATTACCACAAAAATATCTGTTGTGTTCCAGCTCTCACACAACATGCATAAAATACTGTCATTAAAGGAACCAATTTAGAACCCCATGTTATTAAATAAAGCTTCCTGATAAACGTCCTGATAGGGGCTTGATGCAAGAGGGAAGTTGCTGGCAAAAGTGTGTCATAAACCAACGACTTCACATTAATTAACTGAGAAGGGAGAGGGCTTTGCTTTTCCTTATGCTAAAAACCAGTGTGAAGAAATTCCTTTAAACAATTTCAGCTCGTTAGTGAAACCTTGTTTCTGGTGAATTCACCTGGCTTGATAAAAAAATGGGTTCTATAAAATCTATGATGCATCAATGAAATTATTTGATTTAATAAAAGGCTGTGCCTTTTTGATCTCTGGTTTCTGGCAGTTTGGGTGATCTGGGAATCAGACATTTGCACTCTCTACTCAACTCCCTGACAGGAGGGGACAGCCAGGGGGGGTCGGGCTCTGCTGCCAGGGAACAGGGACAGGACAAGGGGAAACGGCCTCAAGCTGTGCCAGGGGAGGCTCAGCTTGGACAGCAGGAGGAATTTCTCCATGGCAAGGGAGCTCAGGCCTTGGCAGGGGCTGCCCAGGGAGGTTTGGAGTCCCCATGCCTGAAGGTGTTAAAAAAATGTGTGGATGTGACACTTGACAATATGGTTTGGTGGAGAACAGGGTGGTGGTGCTGGTTGATGGTTGGACTTGATGATCTTAAAGGTCTTTCCCAACTTTAGTGATTCCAAGATATTCTCTGACTTCCCTTGTGCTGCTGTGTAAGAAGATGGACCAGTGTGTTCAAGGAAGCTTAAGAGCAAAACTGTCCTTTGTTACAACAATAATGGCTTTATTATTCAGAAATTAGGATTATTTTGATAACTTTTGCTGCAGGATTTGCATTGCTGCTGTTCCTCTCCTCAAAGCAGTGGTTCTGGCACATTAAAAATGATGTTTTAGTGCAGTGCTGTTTTCTTATTTCATCTGTCTTCCCAGCTAACCCTAGAGCTTGATTTCTCCAGCCACAATTTTTCCTTATTTTCACCATCTTGTCTCAATTCTCTGGACTAAAACAATGCCGTAAGGAACAAAACATTTGGTTGCATTGTGTTGATTGTGTCAGTGGGAACCAGCCAGGCAGCAGGATTGTCTTTGCCATAATGTCACTTCATTATAAAATTAGTGGTTATTGGGGTTTCCAATAAGAGGAGTGAAACAGAGAAATAAAAGTTTGTCTTGTGGTTTAACTCTATCCCAGCCCAAACCAGGACAGGATGGTTTTTAAGGGTATTTAAAATTGGTGGGAAAGAGGTGCCAGTAAGAAACATTGCCATGTGGAAGTCAGAGTGGATTTGGCAGATTTGACTCCTGCAAGAGGAGTAGAATCCAAACCTGGGTTTGTGCCTGGACACTTCTTGGAAGACAATGCCCTTCCATTCCTGATTTTATTCTCAGGATATATTTCTGTCTGCATGTTAAAAAAATGAATCCCTTTGAGGATTCTTTTTTTTTTATTTAGGCTGGGGCTGGTCTTTTCTTGGTTAAAGCCTTCCATTATTATTTCTGTGGATAGAGTAAAAGCCTTCCCTGAGTTAAGAGTAGAATCTTTCCCCAGGAAAAATAAATAACATGCACACTGACCTTTCAGTCCCAAGGAGAGTGTCTGCTTAAGAACTTCACAACTCCTTGCCTCAGTGCAGGTTGACATTTGCAAGGTTGATAAGTTGGTTATTTGGATGTAAATCGACAGGGAAGGAAAACCACTTTCAATAGTTGTGATAAGAGTCCACTCTTTCTCGGTTTAATTTAAAATAATGGACAGTACATCACAGAAACTCACCATCACCACCTAATTTAAATAGTGGCTGCTGTTATGTATCAGTCTGGAGGTCTGAAAAGGAAAAGAGTTAAAATTTATTTGAATAAAGAGGAAGAAAATTCCTATCAGGGATTTGCTCACTATGCCTTAGAGCATCTTTGCAAGCAACTCTGTGTGGTAGTATTTTAGGGATGAGAAGAGCCGTGGAATATGAGTCATCCTGAATTCTAATCAAGATGTGCAAGCATCTGATACAGAGAAGTGAGAAAAATAAAGGTTTAAAGGTCTTCTTTATTTCTTCCTCTGAAGACCCTGGATTTCATCCATGGTTCTGAGCAGTTGGCTCTGGCCACAACAGCAACTGCCCACACTCCTTGTTTTGGCTTAGCTAAAGCTTCTTCCAAAATCTTTAGGAATTTGGTCTGGGCAGAAGCAGGTTGATGTATTATCATGGAATATCCTGAATTGGAAGGGATCCATAGGGATCATCTAGTCCAATCCTGGCCCTGCCCAGACACCGCAACAATCCCATCCCATGCCTAAGAATGTTGTCCAAACGCTCCTGGAGCTCTGGCAGCCTCAGGCTGTGCCCATTCCCTGGGGAGCCTGGGCAGTGCCAGCACCCTCTGGGGGAAGAGCCTTTCCCTGATCTCCAGCCTGAGCCTGGCCTGGCACAGCTCCAGCCCTTCCCTGCTCCCAGAGCAGAGATGGGAGCTGTCCCTCATAGAATGGCAATGTGGCCCTACTGAACAACCTTGTGCTCTATAATTTTGCATCTTCCCATTAGCAGATCTTTTTGGAGATATGGGCAAGATGTTAATCCCACACTACTGTTCTGGGAAGATGAAACTCTTCATTTAGAGGCTTCCCAGCTTATTCTGTTCTTCTGACCCTGAAGGACCAGTGACTAAATCAGTGTTGCTTTAAATATGACTGTTTATAAAATGGTGCTGACTAGGTCAGATGGCTTCTGAATGCTCCATGGTCACTGCAAACTTTGAGTCCTTACTTGGAGAGGGCTCCCATAAACATTCCTTGGATTCTCTTGTTCCTATGCACACACAGGCTGCTCTGTGCCAGAGCTGTCCCAGATCACTCTGGAGCTGAGGCAGAGCATCCTGTTCTCCTGGCATCCCAACAGATTTCAAGTGGGATATTCTGGAATTGTACACATTGGAAGGCAGAAGTGGGAGCATTTCACTTCTCTGGGCAGTGCCTGCACAAGGCTTCAGGTTTGCTGCTCTGGTGGGCAACCCTTCTTCCCCCTGCTCTGCTCATGGCTCCTGAGAGTGCTGCCTTTGCTGCCTGTCCCACTGCAGGATTTACCTGTCATGGCCTGGCCTGAGACACAGACTTGTCAGGGATGAAGCCTCAGGTCTCTCTTCAAGCCCTTTTGGAGCATTGTTTTGGACTGGCTTTGTGTTATTTGGTATGTGTTCTGGGCTTTGTCTCTTCACCAAGTGAGTGATGCCAGGTTCTGCATCATGCCTGTCATTCTGTAGTATTGGGATTGAGATCATACCCAAAATTAATTCCAAAGGCAGCCTGAAACTCTTACCAGGACTGATCCACCACCTCCTAGCTCGTGCCTTGAAGCTCCTGTTACAGTCAGAAAAGAAGTGCTGTAATGCATAGAACATTTGCTAGATAAACATTAGGCCCTCCTGGGACATTCCTACACTTTTATTTATCCAAACTTTCCCCTGTTCTCACCTCAACCCCTGAAACTCGTTATTAAATTTGTAGAGAAAGAGCCTTACAGAACACATATTTATTCATCTGGTTCAAAATTATTGCCAAGCCTGAACATCAAGACAAAGCCAACCCCATCTCCTCCAGCATCTGAGAGCTGCAAGTCAGCACAGTGAAACAGCCCAGTGCCTTTTATTAGATGTTATGTACTTGACAGACAAGTCAAATGCCAGGCTTGGGAGAGCAGTAATTCAATTCCTGCCCGAGTAATACACTGAATATGTCATTCCTGTCCTCCAGAGAAACTTGTGACCTCTGCAGCCAGGGCCAGCTGAAAATAAAGAGTTGCCTCCTCAGAGATGAGTTTTTCAGGGTAATATCAGCAGTGTCTGAACCAGCCCCCTCCACAACTGGGTGTCACCTTCCAGAGGCTTTGGAACTGGCAAATCAATGAGAGGCTGCATCTGGTCTGTCTCCAGAAAGACAGGAGACCTATGGTTGTTATGACAACAGAAAATAAAGAGAAAACTGAAAAGTAGTCATTCTGGAGCAAATCCAGAGGAGGCACCAAGATGATCATAGGGATGGAGCCAAGAGATTTGCTTGGGATAATTTCCATGCACACTTTTGTTTCACTCCAAGGAAAATTTACAAACAAAATTATTTTTTTCACTTGAATGTGCTTTTCATATCATAATGAGTGGTACTGTATTTAATAAATTAGCTTTTTCTAGCAGGAATGTTTTATAAATTGAATTTCACTATGGTGTAGATGAAGAGTTGAGGTCCAAGCATGTGTCAACAGTTAGGTGATTTATTCCATGAAGATTCCCACTCTGCTTTTTTGGGATCAGTGCAAGATTTCTCAAAGGGCACTAAAATCTCTTGAGAGTGTGAGGAAATGAGTTTCACTTCTGCCATTGAAGGAGTAAATGAACATGACTAAATGGACAAAGGTGGTGATGATTAAACTGTTTTAAGGGAAAACTTCTAAGAATAAACTAAAGGATTGCCCAAGAGACAAAGAGGTCATGGGATGAAGTGGGATTAATTCATACCCATGAGTTTATTATTTACTTATTACATTAAGTAAAATGAAACTGATTATTCAGCTTCCATCCATATGAAAATTCCTCAAAACCTGACACTTTGGGTGTTAATAATGTAGCTGGAACTTGATGTTAGATGGGTTTACTGACCCATCAGATTTCAAGTACTGCTCCTATAAAATGAATTTAAAATACCCTGGGGTTTCTACAGGTTGTAGACTATCAACCCAAGGGATAACTTCACTCCTCCAGCTTTCAAGAGGTGAAAAACTGCTCAAGCTACAAATCCAACCAATCCATCTCTACTTTGTATTTCCAGCTTCAGGAATCTCCTACACCATCTGCACCTGATCATTGGAAGGACGTTTCACAGCTGAAATGGTGATTGGCAGCAAAAAACATTAATGTGCATGGCCTTAATTTCACATCTCATTCAACTGTCCCTCTGTCCTTTTTCTTTTCAGACTTCCCAGGAGCTTTTCAAATGTTAAAAGGCAGAGGAGACCAAAACAAAACATGAGCAGATACCACTTGAAAAGTAGACTAGGAATCATTCCTGCTGAAGGTGACAAAGAATCTTCAGAAAAATCTTTTCCATGCTTCTGCCAGCCCTGTTGGAAGAATGTGCTGTGATTTGTGGTGCTGGCTTTAGGATGAATCTCCATTTTATCTGAACAGGTGTAACTAATCTGCAGCTATTCCAATTCATTCCTTGCATGCTTGGGATAAAGGAAGGCAGGATCACTCCTCAGCTGAACAGGATAAAGCCTCATTGAGATGAAACTGGTCTCACTCATCAGATTCTCTGGGATATAGATTGTTCTTTTTTTTTTTGAGTCAGCAATGCTTCTGTTTTCCTAACCCTTCTTGTCTTTTGCCTCCTTCCTCACTATCCCTTTTGTCCCTGTCACCACTTCCGCAGGACCTAGGAGAAGACTTTAGCAAGAAAATCTGAATGGTGAAAGGGAGAAACATTGAAAAAGAAATCAAATTCTCTCTTACAACAGGGTTTAAAATAAATGAATTTATTTTTGGATACTGACATTTTCTCCGTTTCATATAAATCAACAATTGTTCAAAAACTGAGTGGATGTGGTGGTATTCAGTCCAAAGTTAGAACTGATGACCTTGGAGGTCTTTTTCATCCTGAATGATTCTAATGTTCTATTGAATCCTAATTTCAATGTGATTGCAATTTATATTTCTTGCTCCCTTTATATTGGCCAGTGTCATTGTTTTATTCAGAAAAGTGTAAAAGGAGGGTTAGGCTTTCTTGCCCCTCCTGCTTCTGCTGGAGTCATGGAAAACAACAACTATGTGCACAGGGTTTCTGGTTCAGGAAAAAATCTACCATTTTAAGGCAAAATAATAACAGAAATCTGAATGTAACTGAGTTAAATTCTTGTAGTTTGAAATTGTGAAATTCCTTCATTTAGGTACAAGGTTTGTTCTCTTTTTTCTTCTTTTCTTGTTGATTTATGGCAATGTTTTCCCTTAATTAGCCTCTGTTTTCTGTTTCATGAAAAATAGACTAAGAATGAGCACTGACTGAAAAAGAAAAAATCTCCTTGAGCAGAATTGATTTAAAGCCACCTTAGCACTGTTCAGCAGTCCTAAGAGCCACGTCAGGGCACAGGCAGCTTCTTAGGGACACACTGGGCCTGTTTGGAGAGAAAGGAGAAATTCCACTTCTGTCTGAAATCAGGGAAAATTCAACTGGGGTGAGCCCAGAGTCAGGCAATGATCAAATTCTCTTGCTTTTCTTCTGAGGGAAAAACCATGAGAATTACATCAGCTGTTGCTGTCCAAAAGCACAGCTGAAGCAGGAGGTGGGTGGACACCACCAGTCCTTGTTTGGATATTTTGAGATACTCCTGATGCTTTATTCCTGCAGAGGACTTCACCACGTACCCAGACAATTTCAAACACAGGGATTTTGCTTTTTTCCTGTAAATTGTAGTGTAGGAAGACACAAGTTCATTTTGCTTCAATTAAAGTTGGAGAACAACAGTGCTGATGGTGGGGACTGAAGCTTTCCCCTGTTCCCATTAAGTTAGCTTGGATATTCCAGGTTTTTCATTTCTATTTTTAATGAGCTATTATAATGAGCTAAAACAAATGGCAATTCTTGCCAGAAGCTTCTTAGTGTACTTGCTAATGAGAGAATGAAAATAGATTTGGGATTGTTTGTAGAAGTCTTTGGATTAAATGTGTTTATTTTTGAGTGACTTACCTCCCTGTCTGAATATTAACAGTACATTCACAAAACCCTTCCTCATTTGCCAGTGGCCTAAGGAGCCAAATGATTTCCTGCTGCTGCACAATTTTCTTACTAGAGCATAGATTTTACCAAGTTTTCTGCATAACCATATGGTCAAGAAATTTGGAGGTGAGAGGCCATAAAATCAAACAAATACCTCTTAGGTTTTGCATTTTGTTCTTCACAGTTATCTTCCCCATCTTGCATAATTTAGAATAATTATTTTTATGAGCAGGTAGAAATGATAAATCACAGCAAATTCTCACATTTATTAGCAGAGATCTTCCCTTCTCCCCAAACAGTGTTTTCACAAGGTCACATCCAGAGCAGGAGTGTCTAGAAGGGATCAGGCAGGGGAAGCAAAGCCTGAGAGCTTCCAATGCCCTCAGCTACAGCACCTTCACTGAGAATGTTTTATGCAGCCATCCCTGCATCTGGATTTGTGGCTTTGAACAAACTGGAGTTTTTGTGTGAGACCTGTCTTTTTAGATTGACTCTGAAAGGAATGAGGGACTTTACAAACAAACTGTAGGTCTGCTGGTAAATAAAGCTAGATACTGAGAGATAAAAGAAACAATGGGAAGGATTCCACTGGTTGATAAATGGAATGAGAGATTTGTCTTTATAAACAAACTGTAGGTCTGCTGATAAGTAAAACTGGATACTGAGAGATGAAAGAAGCAATGAGAAGAAACATAAATTCCATAAAGAATTCCACTAAGTGATACAAGGAAAAGGCAAAGCGAGGATTATACATTAGAAGGGGTGTTTTCAGGTATTAGGTGCTTCAGCAAATCTGTACCTCTCAAGTACCTCAACCAGTGGGGAAAGAGAGAAGGAAATCTGGCTGGGAAATTAGGATAAAAAGGAGGCTGCGTCCTCCAAAAATCTGAGAGACCCCAGAGGAAATGCCCCTTGGCCTCTCCCTTAATTCAAATAAAGTTACAGGACTCTTCTGTCTCCTTTATGGGCATAAACCTCTGGTGTTTATGGATTAATTTTCCTGACAACTCCTTTGGTTGAACTGAAAACCTCTGTCACAGGAATGCTGGAGAGAACTTCAGCACTGCATTTGGATCAGTCCCAGCGGAGCAAACCAAAGCAAATGGATTCTTTAAAGAATCCAGCTTCTCTTCATTCGTATTCAATTCCATGTTCATTTTCCTGTGGTAGAGACAGGAAAATTAGGGTTATCTCAGCTGCTCGGCTGGCTGCTTGTAGAGCAGGCTTTAATTCTGCCTGAGTTTAGCTGAAGCCTCTCTATCAAGGCCAGGGAGCCACTGGCTCACCACTAAGCAGGAGAGCTGGTCTTTGAGATGATGCACCTGAGGACTCATTTTTCATCATGTGAAGATCCAAACTCTCATCATAGTTGAGAGAATTTCCAAAGCAGTTGGACTTGGCTGTGATCTGGTTGGGGAGCACTTAGGGGTGACAGAGATTCTGGAAAAAAGGCTGAATGGAAAGAGAGGAACAACCTCCTGCCAAATGGGAGCAGGATCCTGCTAGGATGGGGAATGCAGTGTGACCTGGTGGGAAAGTGAAAGCGCCAGGCAGTGCTTTCCTCCCAAAAACAGGAGTTCCCTCCCTTGTGCTATGGGCTGGCACTCAGCAGATGGATGTGGGTGTGGAAATGGATGTGGGTGTGCCTTGGGACGTTCGTGTGGGTGTGGATATGGGTGTGGGTGTGGCTGTGGATGTGTGTGTGGGTGTGGATGTGGATGTGTGTGTGGGTGTGGATGTGTGGGTGTGGATGTGTGTGTGGGTGTGTGTGTGGCTGTGGATCTGGGGGTGTGTGTGGCTGTGGATGTGGGTGTGGCTGTGGATGTGGATGAGGGTGTGGGTGAGGGCACCTTCTGTGACTGATGAAGTCAGAACAATATTTCTGATCTCCCCAGTGCCATTTCCATCCAAAGGTGCTGCTCCAAGACTTGCCATCCATCTGTTTTTGTTTTTTCTTGTCAGTTTTTGAATCACAATATCACAGAACCATTAATGTTGGAAATTACCTCCAGGATCACCCACTCCAACCTTAGACTGATTCCACCATGTCCCTGATCCATTCTTACTGCTCTTTCTTGCTCACACCTGCCTTTTATTTTCACTTTGAACTTTTCCTTTTTTTTTTTTTTTACCTTTTTTTTACCATTTCCTTCTCCTTTCTGGAGACAGAAGAGTGCCTTCACCAAAAGCAGATTTCTCCCAGGAGAAAGATTCCTCCAGTTTCTTCAAACCCCTTCCAAAATGTTTCCCCACATTGTTGTGACAGAGATCCATAAAACAGATGATAGCAAAATTATTTTGTTTCATTCTGTTCTGAGCATGAATAGCATTGTCTAAATTTTTCGTTCCTACAGGCTCTCACTCTAGGACACTGCAGTAACTTTGCCAGAGTATGGGGAAGGCTCAGAAGTCCATGTGAGTGTTTACCTTCACAAATGTGCATTACAAAAGTACCCATTAGTTCTCCTTCCCTTTTTAAATCCGAGGGAACTGATACAATGGGGAACACTGATGGGAAGGAGAGGAGACGTTGGCAGGGGGAGAATAAAAATAAAAACATCAAAAACAAGGTTAAAAAGTGCAGCAGGTAAGAGTGAATTGTCAGTGTCTGACTCTTTGGGAGCGGTGGCAATTTATAAAGCGGTGACTCAGCCAGGAGTCTGGAAGCAGAATGCAGTGCTGACTCCCTGTTTTGATCTCTGCCTTTCTGGAGGGGCTTGGATGCAGCAGGGACCAGTGACTCACTGCGGGGCCAGGACAGCTCCCAGTTCTGCAGCAGCTCCAGACTGCCAGGCCTTTCTGTATTAACACCCTGCCATCACCTTAACACACATTTTCAAGCCCTATTTCACTGCCTTCTCAGTTGCTGGTGGTTTTGGTGCCTTTGCAGATCTAATCTGCATTCCAAAGATAAACAGGGCATTAATGAAGGCATGGAGAGCTCTACCTGTGCTAATTGCAGAGCCAATTTTGGAATTCCATGAGGTTTATAAACCTGGGAAAAGTTACTGCAGAACGGCTGGAATGAGGTGATCATAAGCACCCATGCTGTATTGATTAATGCTCTCATGTGCAAGATAAGGCAAAGGATCCTGTAACTGCTGCACTGCTTTTATCTGCTGTGCCTAATTGGAGTTTTACCCTGGATTTTACATATTCCATCAGTAATGAGTTAATTGTATATGGCAAATGGATAATGAAGTTATTAGCAGTGTGCCTGAAAACCACAGCTGAATTATCCAAGAGGCTGCTTTCTGATCTGGGTCCTGGCTGGTTTGATATTAAATTGATATTAATTTGAACACTAATGTCACGCTGTTGTATATTGTGTAAAACACCCAGCTTTGCTCAGTTTTATTTTCTCTGTTCCTTGGCTTGATGTGGCTTTCTGTGGAGGAGGGGGAAGTCTTATTTGCCCATGAGCACCATGGCAGTGGGAGGGCCAGCTGCACATTTTTGCTCAGGTGCAAGATTTATGTTGGAAAAAACAAAAAGGTAAATCCCAAGGGAAGAGCTCTGATGTAAAGCCTGTTAGTGCAATCTGCCAGAGAGCCTGGGATTTGGGCTTGGAAAAATCCCATTGCAGTAATCCATTAATCCATGGAATTACCTGTAAGCTTTTCAATATGAGGAAGTCCTTAGATCAGATCCCAATTTATTTATTTTTTTTTAGTTTGTATTTAACATTTATGGCTCTTTCGGGTGCTTGATTTTCTTTTATCCACTGCCCTCTACAGGTCTCATGGATGGAGTTAGACTGAGGGAGATGAGGTTGCAGCAGTGGCTGGCTCTGGCTTTAAAAGAACTGCAGAGATGCTCTCAGAGCTGTTTTCCATGTTCTCTGGAAGGGAAAAAAATATTTACAGTGGAAGAAGTTCAGGTTTTAATACAGTGATGGGAAATTCCAGCTTTTATGGGTACAAAAGCAGGATATGGCTTTCCTTCCTAAAAGCCTTCCTGCTTTATTCCAGGTCATAAGAGCTATGCCACAACACTATCAGGGCATCAAATGGTTCTTTGTTTATTCCTACTTAGTGTATTCCTATTAAAAAACATTTTCAGGGAGAGATCATCCTTGTGGATGAACTGAGAAATGCTGCTGAACCTAAAAGTCTTGCTCTGAGTAAAAGGAGGGGTGAATTCAAGGCTCCTTATGATTCCCATCTCCTCACTGGGCTCTGGGGGCCTTCCCCTCTCCAGGAGACTGGGAACAACTGGTTTTCCATGGATTTTCCTCACATTTAATGAACAGGAAGGGAAACTGCAACATGTCCCCTCCTAGGAATGTTTGGGAATCACTCTTATATCTTGGCTGCAGCTTTCCTGAAGTGATTTGCATCTTAATAGCTTTGATGCTGCTATCAAAGGATTTTGGGGGAAGGACAAAAAGGCAGTGGCATGGAATGATTATGTGAACTCCACTTCCCAGAGAAACTCGGCTGAAAATAGAAATATTGGCTTTAAAGCATGCCAAGGCTTCAGTTCAGACTTTGCTGTGCCCGCTGGTGCTTGGCATCACTCTGAGAAATTAATATAAATTCAGATTTAGCTCTTTAGTGGGCACCACTCAGCAAAACTGCTGCAATCCCATGGCTTGGCCAGTCAGGGAAAAGGCAACATGTTGGTGATGAATTAGGAAAACTACTCCAGACTTTTCCAAGCACTCTTCTGTGAGGTGTTTTTAAGACATTGTGGTTTATCTTTGAAGTTAAATCAAAGCTGGCTGGAGCACGAGGGCTTCTCCTGAGCCAACACCCAGTGAGGAGCCTGCTGTAGGAATTTTTGGATGGACTAAAGTGTGATGTAGGTTGGAGCAGTTCCTGGGGGGATCCCACATCTCTCTAACATGTACAATCATGCAGACTGTCTGCAGCCTGAAGTGGCTGCTGGAACAGCCACACCATTCCTGGATTTCATGGTTCTATCCTCCAGGAGTATAGTTTCCATGCTCCCAGAGATCCCTGCAGTGCAGAGCAGTGTGCAGGGGACAGGGAGGACCTTCATAATTGGCCTGAACTGGAGCACTCTCCAATGTCAGTATCTCCCTCCTCATCAGGAGAACAGGAGTAATCCCAGATCTGTGGTGCACTAATTATGTAGCCTCTATAGATTTATATATGATCCTTATCTCCATCATTTGTCTCTCCTATGCACACTCATTAATTTATCTTCCCTGTTCAAAATATAGAGTTATAGATAATTTTAAAGGTTCTGTGGTTGGAGCTTTGGTTGAATTGTATCTCAGCACTGGGGCATCCCTCCCCAAAGTGGATCTGTTCCCAAATCATCCTCCCTAAAGGACTCTCCCTAAAGTTCCTGCAGCTGTGCAGTGATACAAGAAAAGGCACAGAGCTGTCTCTGCTCACCATGGCACCCAGAATTTGTCAGATGGGTTTGAAACTTAGCTGAGGATGATAGAGGAGAAAAAGGAATTTCCATGGATCTGCAGATTTGAATTTTTCTTAATTTTCCAGTTTACTGGGGATTTGGGGGGGGGGGTCACAGAAGAATTTGTTTGGTATCAAAATCTTGAAGCACAAATAAGCCACTGCAAGTTGTCTCTTACAGCAAAATGTTCTATTATGGTGAGGTCTGTGGGATTTAAACAGAAAGGAGGGTGGAAACATTGGCCACTTTGCAGGAATTGTAAGCATAGAAGTGAGGGTAAGAAAAGGATAAAATATTCAGGAAGAATTAATCCAAATAACCACAGGTCCCAGTAGGACAGAAAAGGCCAGGTGGATACATTTAGCATGCAGGCAGGTACAGGACACAGATCTGTGTTCATGAGTTACAGACCCGCTGAGAGCATGGAAAAAGAACTTTCCTTCCTTGGACTTCAGGAGGAATTTCTCCATGGCAAGGGAGCTCAGGCCTTGGCAGGGGCTGCCCAGGGAGGTTTGGAGTCCCCATGCCTGGAGGTGTCCAAGGAAGGGCTGGATGTGGCACTCAGTGCTCTGGGCTGGGGGCAGCATAGGCATCGGGCACAGCTTGGACTCCATGGGCTGGGAGGGATTTTCCAACCTGAAGGATTCTATATTCCATGATTCTTTTCTCTAGTGTCTTCCCAGACACCAGCTTTTGTCCTCAGTAGCTGCTGTTGGAAGCTCCTGGCTGGCTTTGTTCTCTCAGCTCCTTGGCTGCTCCTCTGCCTGTCTGTGTGCACTGAGATGTGCCAGGGATGATCAGCTCTGAAATTCTCGTGCTGCTTTACATTGCCTCAAGCCCAATTTGCATTCCTGGGCTTCCTACTGGCATTTGGGATTGCACTGCCACCCAGATCGTGACTATCCCAATATTTAGGGAGAAATGTCTGGGGGTTTTATTGCTGCACTAAGAGAGCCAAGTTTTCTGAGGGCAGATGTTGAGAGGTGGATAATTTAGGTGTCAGCATCAGCCTGAAAAGTTCTGCCAGGAACACATCAGCTTTAAGCCAGAGAAGGACAAAATGTGTAGAATCTGCTAATTGCAGGCTGTTGGATTTTTGGATCAGAACTGACTTTTACGGAGAAGAGAGTCAGGTCTAATTTTGCTCTCATTTTCCCCAGGTAATTGTGTCAGTCAGGATATGTTTCCCACAAATAATTCCCATTAATTCTACCCACAGATGGCTTTGCTGTGTAACTCCCTCCCTGCACGCCTTTATGTGGTGACAGGATGGTATAAATCCTAATGTTCTCCTTATAAGATACAACAGAGGTGAATTAAAAGCAGTTCCTCTTCGCTGAGCACTCAGCTCATGGAATTCTTTTGCCTTCATGTGAATAGCGAGTACCCAGAAATGCAGAAAAGGACATTGCTGCCCATCCAGACAGGCACTAACAGATCCCTCAGGATGCTGTCAAGTGTCTACACCTTCATTTATCACTTTCTTGACATACCCTGGAACAGAATTTACAACAGACAGAGCCCTAAGTTCACATAAATGTATTTATGAAATAAAATGCAGCAGGGAAATACAGCCCTCCTTAATTCCTAAACTCTTGGAACTGTGATTCCTTCCTGAGCCTCTGTTTAGGATGAAAACAGAGAGCTGCCCAGCTCCAGCAGTGCCTGGCTCACTTGGCCATTGATGCATAATTTTGTTTGGGTTTGTAATTGCTGCTTAAGGCAGTAATTAATACATAAATATGCAGTTTGCCACATCTCAGCTGAGGTTATTCAGGCTGGGGAGCAGAGGATCTGGAGAGGAGAGCTGGTGGCCCTGGGATGCACAGGAATAGCAGAAGGCTGGGCTGGGTGGGAAAGGTGGCTACAGGGACATTCCCTTGGGCTCCCTGTTCTCAGCAACCAGAAATGAAAACTTCCCAGAAGTGGAGCTGAACCATAATGGTATCAGATCTGAATCACCTCTTTCTCTTTCATCACCATTTGAAAGGTCTTTGATTGCTGCTTAAAAATGCTCCTGGATTGTTTACCTTGATGGAGACCAAGATAATTCTCAGGCTACTCCAACCACTCAGGTACTCTCAGAGCCCAGTATTGGCTGAATTGATTTGTCTGGAATCAAATACAGTTTTTGGGTATTTTAATCTAATGGGAGCAGAATTCTAGCCAGGATGATTTTCTCCCAAATTAGCTTTTCTGCTGCCTGGTTTAGTCTCTCCTTCACATGAAGGCAGCACTCCCTGGTGTCTCTTCCCCCCAGATCAGAGCCATGGCTGTGATTCACAAAGGAAATTGCCCCTCTGCACTTGCAGCAGTGGAAATTTTTAAGGTCACTAAAAATTCAGAGATTTACAAACTGGAACGGAATATTTCCTGGAATTTGGAAATCTTGAAATGTTCTCTCCTCTGGGAGCAATTTTATTAAAGCCAGCAACAAGAAATTATTATCAAGTAGAGATTGATGTAACTTGCCCAGACCAACACTCGTGGGCAGATTTCTTCCTTTTAACCTCGATGTCCCTGGGGGACATCCCCAAAACCCAGGGGAAGAACCTTCACGTACTCCAAGGGGAACAACCTGTCCATTTGAAAGTGAGAGTGAAATTTAGTACCTTAAAGGGGTTCACTGCCAGTCCTATATCTCCAGGTCAGTTTAGAAGCTTCTCTGCCAAGTCTTGGCCTCACCCTCAGGATGTTAAGTCAGGTTTAGTTGCCAGACTGGATTTAGCATCATTCACACCAAACCCAACACATGGCGCCCACTGACAGCTTGCAAATAGAACATTGTCCCTGTTCCTTGAGCACATTCCAAGGGCAAAGAAGAGTATCCTGCTCCACTACCCTTGGCCCAGCTGTCTCCAGAGCCCCCAGGAGCTGTTGGACACCTGCACCCAGCAGAGCCCAGGTGGTCTCTCTGCATCACAGCATCAGAGCTGCTTTCTGCACAGAGGTCCTGTGCTCATCAGCAAGGTGACATTCCAGCTCCTGTGGAGCTCAGAAATAAATCCAGCTGGATTTTGGCCAGTCTGGGGACTGCACAGAGACTTGTGCCTATTCCTTGTTCCAGCAGAAGCTCTGGAAGGGCTGGGCAGGGAATGAAGGACAGTGGGATGGAATTGTTGAGGTTGTCTTGGATTATTTCATCTCTAGAATGGAAATGCCACAGATGTTCTCAGGTCCATAATTTACTTGGCCAATTCATTCTGCAAGCATTTTTTTCAGGTTCAAGACAACATCAGATGGGAAAGTGCTGAAATCCCAGGCTGTAGTGAGCTCAGGAGCACTGCATTTCAGTTTGGGGCTAAGTATTTTTGTATCTTCTGAGATACTTTTCCAAGATACTCCTCCAAATGGCTGAGAAGTGGATCAAGTAGCTTAGGAGGGATGCAGGCATCTGCTGCTGTGCTTCTCTCCCTTGATTTGGAAGTGTCAGGGTGTTCTGCCCCAAGAAGATCACCTGCATACACACTGATAACTTCAGGTCATCCCCAGGGGGCAACATAACCTTGGAAGTGTGATGTGGCAGAAATTGGTACTCTCCACTAACAGCTTTGTGTTGTTTTTTTTTTTAAATGTTCTAGAAATATCCCAGTGCTTTCAAAAATTCCAGCATGCAGTTTCAAGGTATAAATCAGACATCATAATTTTCTTTCATGACCTGAAAAAAATTCTGAGCAACCATTCCTTATTAAATGGTATTAAAATGAAAGGTGTTGTCAGTAATACACTTGGGGTGCTGATATTTTACAAAGTGCTGGAGTAGCAAAGAGACCTGGGATGAAAAGGCCAAATGTTTCTCAAGCACTGTTCTCTGCTGCTGGAAGGGACTTCAAAGCCCATCTCATTCCCACCCCTGTCATGGGCATGGACACCTTCCATTATCCCAGGTTGCTCCAAGCCCCATCCATCCTGACCTGGAATACTTCCAGGGCTGGGGAGCCCTCACATCTCTGGACAAGTTTCCCAACCTTCCCCAGTTTCCCAATAATACAAAGATAATTCTGCACTCAGCCTTCCAGGCTCTGAAGGAAACACTGCAGGCTGGGGAGGAAATTATTCTTGATATTGGAGAAGTGTAGCAGGGAAGTCAGACTCCATCAGAGGCTTCTGATTTTGGGGAACCAACAGCCCTGGAAAGATTTTGGGGAACCAAGAGCCCTGAGGTCCTGCTGGAAATGCACCCAGGGCTGGCCAGGGAGGTGAGCTGAAGGATGTCGCTTGCAGAGGAGCCACAGCAGGAACAGATAATGAAGGCTCACCCAGCTGAGGACAGGGCAGACACAAGGACAGATTGTTGGGATCAGAAGAGTAAAGTGGAATTAAGACTTTAATTTCTGATTGGAAATGAGTGGAGTGCATTTCTGGAATGAGAAGGGGCTGTCTCATTCTGCAGGAACAGATGGTTGGGAGTGTGTGGAGCCCAGGGTGAGGCACTGACAGGGGGACACTGGGATGTGTCCTCTGTCCCATCATGTACAGAGCAGGGCTCCCAGCACTGCATCACATCCAGATAAATCCAAGAGCATGACAAAATGGGGATGGACTGACAGGAGCAGGGAGTGGAGCAGTTGCAGCCTGAGCTCATCCCATGTTGGGTCCTGCCTGTGGCTCCTGGGCAGACAAGCTCCTCCAGCTCACCTCCCTGCCCAGGCCTAGGTACACTTCCAGCAGAGCATCAGGGCTGTTTTTGCCCCAAAATCTTTCCAGGGCTGTTATTACCCCAAAATCTTTCCACAGAAGCCTCTGGGGGAGTCTGTTTGACTTTTCTGCTACACTTATGCAATATCAAGAATAATATTCTCCCCAGCCAACAGTGTCTTTGAATTTTCTTCAGAGCCTAGAAAGCTGAGTGCAGAATTCTCTTTGTGTTGCTGGGAAACTGGAGAAAATTGAGAGCCTTGCCTGAAGAGGTGTGAATTCCCCAATTCTGGAAGTGTTCAAGGCCAGGCTGGATGGGGCCTGGAGCAACATGGGATAGTGGAAGGTGTCCCTGCCCATGGGGTGGCACTGGATGGGCTTTAAGGTCTCTTCCAATTGTAATCACTTTGGGATTCTGTGATTCTATGAAGAGAAGATGTTCAGGGAATTGGAATAGCAAAAGGCTTTTCCTGCATTTGATTTTGCTTTCCAAGAGGAACAATACTCAAATGCACACAGCACTGTTTGCTGCAGAAAAATCGAGGGATGGGGATGGGAGAGACAAGGACCAAGGTACAGGACACTTTCTCTGTCCCTTGCTGTGTGATTTGGCAGTTGAGGCACAAAATAGTCCTTCACTGGCATCTTTTCCCCCCACCCTCTGAGTTTTGGAATCTTGAACTGAAGCAAAGGAATAGCAAAAAGATGTTTTTAAGGAGAAGGTTGAAAAATGAATGTGAAAAATTCAGAGCTCTGTTGTGGTCATCACCCTTCCCATTTTATTTTGTGGTGCTGCTTAGAGTTTATAAACTCAGTGTGAATAAACAGGAGAGTCCCTGCAGGTGGATGAGCCAGGGAAGATGAGATTAGGGATAAAAGAGCTGAGCCAGCTTGCTGTTCCCTGTCCCTTTTTTCACCTCTGGTTCTCCAGCTCTCCTGCAGAGTCCTGGTATTACAGCTATCCCAACTTCGATTTCTCCAGCAAAGTCAAAAGGAATTTAAACCTGAATATACTTGGGGGTGAATCTTAAGGAGTCTTAAAGCATTCAGATTTTGCAGGCAGAAGGATCTGAAAGAAGCTCAAGTGTCATTGGCTTAGTCTGTCATCAAATCAGAGTCTGAGAAGTTTTCTTTGGATGAAGCTGGAAAAACCATTGCTGGGAAGGGGGGATCAAACGCAGCAGCATGAGCAGGGGAGTTTGGCTGTTGGCTTCATGTTTATTGCTGGGTTTGGGCTGTGTTTAGCTGCTTTAATTACCAAGATAAACAAAGCCATGGAATAATGAACCCATCCTTAGGTGTTGGTTATGGAATAATCTTTGTTAGATTTTCAGTGCAACGAGGCAGTGACATTGTGACATTGTAAATGGTCTGCTCAGCATTTGAAAAAACCTGTCTAGAGCAGGGCTGGGAGGTGGCATCAGATATCAACCCCAGGATGGGGCCAGCTGCTTGACTAGAAAAATGGTTTTAAACCATGGAATTCTGGAATTGTTTGAGTTGGAAGGGATTTCAAAGCCCATCCCATTCCACCACCTGCCATGGGCAGGGGCACCTTCCACCATCCCAGGCTGTTTCAAGCGCCAAAGTCCAACCTGACCTTGGAGATTTTCCGGGATTCAGGGCCTCTCCACCCTCACAGGGAAAGTTTTACCTAAATTTCGCCTCTTTCAGTTTGATCCCACTCCTCATTGTCCTGACCATGCCATTCCCCAGGATGATTAAAACAAAAGTTAAATAACTTATTTTTTGCAGGAGCATGGAGGACTTGGCCAAAAAATAAAAATAAATAAAAGAACTTGTAGTTCTACAAACAAATAGATACATTTAGAACAGTCCTTAGAGTGAAACTTCTGCCTCCCTCAATTTAATAAAGAACTCAAAAAGCTGTGGCTGTGATTCTGTACTGTACGATTCACTGGCATGAGAATTTAATATGTATTCTGTCTATTCATTTTTGCGCCTGTGAGCCACAAAAGTGTGTGGTTTGTGACGGCTATGAAAGCACCTCTCCACTTCCCCCCAGGAGAACATTTGTCTCAGTAATTATTACAAAGCAGGCAGGAGTTTTAGAGAGCAACTTTCAATTTATTTCTTTTTTCTTAGTTGTTTTTTGCATTGTTTGCACTCCTTTTAAATAAGGGGTGGGAAGAACTGCTGAATGCAGCACAACCAGTTATGAGAGATGTAGTAAAAGATTTTGCGCCTGTGGAATAATTTTTCCAAATATTTTTCTCAGGGTTAGATGGGATATGGGCTCTATTTTACCAAATTAAACAACCTTGTTTCCCCCAGCCCTCCCTGCTCTAAAAGCCTGGCTATTTGAATCCACCCAGTGGAAGTTACATGGGAAAATTAAAATAAAATAAAATTTAGTGTTTTCTCTTTTAGATGTAAACATGGGGATTCCTCCCTAATCTCAGCTTTGAAATTGTATCGCAGTGCCAGGAACCTTTCATAGTCAACACTTGACAGCTTCATTTTCCATTGTCTGCCTATTGCTGAGACCAAAGTTTGGGCCTGCACCAAGAAAGGTTCTTATTCTGAAACTCGCTGTGAATGAAAGAGATGGAAAGAGTCCAGAGCTACCAAACCCTTCCACTAAAAAATTCTAAGTGCTTTCTTTGATATTTAATTTGATAAATAAAACGTAAGGCTTACCCACTGTCATGCTCAATGCAGCTCCAACATTGCTCATAAAATCTTTTCTTTGGTAAATAAGTCACTGCTGCTGATATTAGTTAATCTTGCCCCTATAAAGTTGGGGTTTGGGGTTTTTTTTTGTTTTTATTTTTAGTTATGAAACAAGACATCAAAGAGACACGAATCAGAGTTTTCCTTCCTTGGAGAATAAATACCAAATTTCTCTTTGAAGTGGAATCAAAGCCAGAGAGTCTGCAGCTGATTTGAGAACCAACACAGGTATCCTGTGAGAGAGGCAAATCCCAGATTTGGTGGTGACAGAGACATCTTTTTTTAAATACTTGTGTTCCTTGCAATTTTCCCTTGACTTAAGGCAGTTTTAGTCACCAAGAGTCTACAGCTCATGGATTTGTGTGTTTACATTGCAAATTAAATGCAAGCAAAGCAAGGAAAGATTGGACCTTTCTCCACATCTACCACATCATCTTTAACACACAAAGGAAAAAATAATGCAAATAATCAAACCCAAGGTTCCTAAAAATGCCTTGAGAAGTGTTTGAGCAACCCAGAACCCTTGGATTGGAAGGGAAAGGAGGCATCAGGAAAATCTGCTTTATTTCACTACTTGAGGGACTGGCAGCTTGGTGCTGGTTTGGTAAATGAAACTGAAAATTAATGAGTGATTAAAAAATATTGTGACACATCTGCATACAATTCTGAATACTGAAAAATAGATCAGTGTTTCCTTGGGGGCTTCCAAAATCTTTGCCTTACCAATGTTATTTCATAGACTCACAGAGTCCCAGGATGGTTTGGGTTGGAAGGGACCTTAAAGCCCATCCAGTGCCACCCCTGCCACAGGGAGAGACACCTCCCACTATCCCAGGCTGCTCCAAGACCCATCCAAGCTGGCCTTGGACACTTCCAGATGTCCAGGGGACAGCCACAGCATCTCTGGGCACCCTGTGCCAGGGTCTCACCTCCCTCCCAGGGAGGAATTTCTTCCCAGCATCTCACCTAAATTTTTTCCCTTTCCATTTGAAGCCATTCTTCCTTGTCCTGGCCCTTCAGCTCCTGATGAAAAGTTCTTCTCTGCCTTCCCCCCTTCTAATACTGGCAGGATTTTTTTCAGGTACTGGAAGGAAATTTAATCCCAAACACTACCCAGATGCAAAAGAGAAATATAAACATCTATTTTTTTCCAGTTAGCTCTCATTGTTGAAACTGCACCAGCTTCCTGCTGTGTTATTGTCCTGGTTTGGTTTATATTTCTTAGTTTTCTGGTGGGTTTTATGCTTCAATTTTTTGCCTCAGGTTCCCAAGTCCTCCCTCCTTTTAGCCCTAATTTTGGCTATCAGTTGTTGAATGAGGATAAAATCTAGCTGCAGGTTTTCTTGGAGAATTCCAGTATTTTTTTGGCTTGTTATGGCCATATTTTGCCTTTCTTAGTGTTAAGAGTCAATGTCACCTCTTCTCCATTCCTTTCAAAAACCAGAGATTTGATAAAACCCTTTCAGAAGGGGTATCCAAGCAGGGAGCAGCACTGTGGGGGATGCAGCTTCCCCTCAACCTCTCACTTCCCATCTTCCACGTGTCCCTGACCTGTGACAACTGATAGAGAGATGTAGGAATTAGTGTGAGTTGCAGCAGCAGATGGGTGAACTTATGGCAGCAGAGCAAGTCAAGTTTGCCAGGAGCACCCCACAACCTCTATTTCCCCCCCAAGTGTGTGTCTGCCTTCCCTCAACTCTACAGTGGGACAAGGAAACCTGACAAATGTAGCTTTGAATCCCACAGCTCTTCCCCCCCCAGCTTTTTCACAGCTTCCATATCTATCTTTGGACTGTGACCCCCAGAAAACAAATAATGATAGTGCTGAAGTTGATTTTTTAGATGTTTGAGCTATCAGATGGAGGATTCATTTCTGGAATTCTGCTTACATCAGGGTTTTATTGTGCCACATTTATGTTCAGACTAGGGTGCACTCAGCTTCTAGGAAGATACTCAATGACCAAACGTTAATGCTGGTGGATAAAAGAGGGACTGAATTTTATTTTATCAATAGAAGTTCTCATTTATTCAATGCTGATCTTTTGCTATTTGACAAAAAAAGAGCACAACAAGGGTGTTAAAGTCCATTAATGGGGGAGAGGCCCATTTTTGCCACACACACTCCCAACTGAGCCCTGCTACTGGGAGTGGGAGCAAAAAGTCCCTGCACAGCTGATCCCTTTGGAAGAGTGTGGAATAGTGCATATTCCAAAGGACGGTTCTAGACAGCTTGTGACCCTGGAATCAACCTTACAAAGTTATTCCTCTCCTGAAGCTTTCTCCATGGAAGTGGATGCATAGATAAGGATGTAGCAAATCACAGAATCATCAGAGCTGGGAGAGATTCTGCCTCTGTGAAGCTTTGTTGACAGCCGGGGTTGAACCACAATGCCCAAGAGTTCTCCCAGATCTGCTCTGTCTGCTCATCCCCAGCCTGATTGATCCTGGGGCTTGCCCCAACGCAGGTGCAGCCCCAGCACTTGGTGTTGTTAAACCTCCTGAGACTCCCACTGCTTCAGGCTGTCAAGGTCCCTCTGGGGTGTTAGCTCAGTGTCCCCTGCAAACCTGCTGAGGCTGCACTAGATGCCTTCATCTGTTAATTAAGTTATTAAACACCACTGGTCCCAGTACAGACCCCTGAGGGCCTCTACTGATCACTGATGTCCATCAGGACTCTGAGCCATTGACCACGACCCTATGGCTGTGACTGTGCAACCACTGGCCCCAGGGGCCACCTTCAGATGCCTCCTGAACAATTTCATAGAGGGTGACTCCACCATGTCCCCAGGAAAATAATTCCAATGTCTGATCACTCTTCCAGGGGAAAAAAATATATTCTAATATCCAGTGAGAACCTCCCCTAGCTAAATATTGAGCACTGAAATAATAGCAAGGGTTACATTTGTTTGAGGGTTGGTTAGGGTAGATAATTCCTATTTTAAGGGAGTCATAATTTTTAAAGCACTTTTTCTGTCATATTTATGTGCTATTTTGTTTATTTGGAGCGAGATTTAAGTTCCTTTCCAACCAATTGATTTCTGATGTATGAATATTAATTTTGGAGAAAGACAAAAATACAAATGAGGCACAGACAGGTGTCCCGACAAATGGGGAAAGCGTAGCAAAGAAAACAGGAAATGGTGGAAGGAAAAAATACATTTTGAAGCAGTTAATTAAAATCTGGCTGCAAGGCAGTAGCAGGGTGATGGATCACGATGATCAGCAGAGCAGATCCAATCTATGAATATTCATTGCAAGAGCTCACTCCTGCTGATCTCTTGGCTCCAGAGAAGGTCAAGCCTTCCCTGCTTTTCTCAAGGAAATTGAGAAAACAGGTGTAGGTAAAGGAGCTGGAGCAGGATTTGAGATGGAAAACATTTTGTGTTGAAAGGTGATTGAACTCTTTGACCAAGAACAGGCAGATGTTCCAGGGATGATGGGATGTAGCCTGGCACAGGATACACAGAGTGTCCAGCTGCAGGGTTGGAATGTAGCTGCCATTTAGCTGTGCTTTAATTAACAAAACAGAGCAAAGTTAGGCATGGACAGAAGTTGTTTGCACTGACAAGAGCCTTGGGAAGCAATGCTTACAACCACTGGAGAAAGGAGGCCAGGATCTGGAAATTTTAGAGGTGTGCCCTGCTGCCGTGGGCTGCAGGGGGAGGACACAGGGGACATGGGGCACTTGGGGCCTGCAGGACACAAAGCAGTTGTTAAAAGGCAGAAATTGAGAGCTGGAATAACAGTTCATGGGATCTCATGCTCCTCAGAAGTTTGTTGTTGACACTAAATCTTTTAGGATGGGGATTGAGGAAGAAGTTTTTGGTCCTGGATGACTCTCTGAGGAAACACTGCATGCTGTGGTGTTCAGTGCAGGTCAAACAGTAAAGTACTGCCACCTGAAATAACCTGAGGATTAAGATGGGTATTTTTGTTTTAGCTGAAAATTATGGCTATATGTTCTTTGGTAGCCAAGAAAGTAAAATTAAAAATGGGAGCTCTTTGAAACAGCACAGACTTTGAATTGGAAAGTGCAATGTCAATTGGAGGTGCAGGTGGTGTAGGTGGGTCACTCAAAGTGGGTTCCTTGGTGACCTGCTGAACGTGGAGAGCAGGGGCAACAAAGATGATCAGAGGGGTGAAAGGGCTTACAAGGAATGGCAGCAGAGGCTGGACAAGTGAAAAGTGAACTATGTATGACAGAAAAGAATAAAATCCTGAATACAGGAATCAGGGGGAAGAGGAGAGGAGACTCGAGGAGAGGAGAGGAGAGGAGAGGAGATTAATTCCATGTGTGTGTGATTACTTTGCAGAGCTCCTTTCCTTGAAAGGTTTCATCCAGACTGGACTTCACAAAGTGCCTAGCTGGAGTCATGAGGGGAAAATCCATCACAGGCCAGTAACCACGAGAACATGACCTCACCTTCTGGAAGTCTTAGCAAGTTGCTGGAGATTATTCCTAGCAGGAAGCACTGTATGCTACCTTGTTCTTTTCCCTGGGCAAAGACACAGCATGGCTTGGCAGAGCTCCCTCTGAGAGCTGTTCTTATGTTTTAATAGAACAACTGATGTAGGTAATTGTAGCATTGATGTGTTCTGAAGCCTCACCGAGCATCCTCCAGCTATTGCTGAAATTTCTCTTTTGTGTTAAACACATTGTCAGCAGTAGATTCTGAATGATGATTGAAATCTGAAAAATGAGAGGATTTGTTCAGCAGAAGATTGGGATTAAAGCAGGGAATTACTCCATGCACTAATGCAAAGCTTGATGCCTATACAGGTGGGGTGCTGGGAAAGCTGTGGCAGTGATTAGGAATTCATTTGGGAAAGAATCAAGGACATTGCAAAGTAGTGCAAGAAAAAAAAAGTAGAGTAATGAAATGATGGACTTATTTGGATTAAACTGGGACATATTTAGTGGTCGTAGAACACCATTTCACCAGGGATGCCTCTGCCTGAAAGACATGCTGCCACGCCTGGTGTCAAAGTAACATAAATTTCCTGTTGATTTTTAATCTCCAGAGCTACAAATAGGAAATATCAATGAGAACACGTTTAAAACATGTGGATGAGCTGAGTTCTCAGGATGAATTTCCAGTGGTCTGTATAGGAACTTTTAATCCTCATAAATCTAGTAGTGCGCAAGAGAATGCTCCAGAATTCAAAGAAAAGCCAGGCAGGACAATAACTGAATAACTGTGTGTGCAGGGATAAAAGTGACCCCCACCTTCGAGCTGCACCCTGCAGGACATAGCAATAAATGATGGAACATTATCCTGCCAGACATTCTGTAAGGCCACATGTTCTTGTGTTTCAAAACAATGTCACCACACAGCGCAGCACCAACACATCGAGTCAACTTTTGGGGAGAACTGGCATGGAAAACACTCAGCCCCAGCTGCCCAATAGCTTTTTGAGGTACCTTGAGGTGAGGTTGTTGGAAATTATATAAGTTTTAATTTTTTTTTTAAGTAGCTTTAGTCAGGGGTTTGTTCGCCTTTGCCAAAGGGGGAGGAGAATTTAAGCTTTTCTTCAAAAGACTCCAAGGGTTTGAGTTTCACTGGGTGATGCCTGCTAGGCCTCAGTCCACAAAAAGAAGATTCCAGACTGAGAGTTTAACATCTCCAGGTTGGAAATAGCAAGAGGATACAGGGGAGATAAATGGACATGAACAGACTTCACCCCCTGGTCTGGGAAAAGATTGATAAAAGAAGAAAAGAATGGGGACCAAATTAGAACCAAAGGCAAAGGGATCAATAACCAATAGGAAATTGAATGCTAAGAATTGTGCAATGTTGAACCAATGAACGAGAATTTGAGTTTTTTATGTATAAATATGGGAAAAGTCTGGGAAGAATGATGTGTGATGGAATAATTTCTACAGCACACCCTAGCTATGTGTGGATGATTTCCATGGCGCATCCTGAATTAAGCAGTGCCTGATTCTCTAACACTTAAATGATGGTGTGGAGAGTTTCTCTTATTCCTGTAGTTTTGCTAACAGGGTCGAACAGGAAAAAAGCTGCTGAGGAGTAAGAAGTGGATTGATGAGAATTAGTTGCCTGTACTTGACATGTGGAGGTGACAAGGACTGGGCTAAGATGAGGAGCAGAGGCTCTGCCAATGTTTTTGGGCATGAAAACCAATTAGTAGCACAGGTGAAGAGATGAGCTGGAGTCAGGGTGTGAAGGAAATACAGATAATCAGCTTGAGAGAAAGATCTTCACATGTCACACTTGAGTCTGCAGGAGATGGGGATAAATGTGCTGCTCAGGTGGTGATTTGTGCTACTTGACTCCTTAAGGACATATCTTTATGGAATTTTCTGTGCTTGTCATTTCTCACCTGCCTGGGCCACACTTCTGAACTTTGGCTCTTCCAGCACTCTGTTATTAAGAAACACCTCTGGTTGTTCTAGGGACTATAGATGAGAAGATGATGAGCAACTTAATTAGGAAGATTTGCTTTTTGTCAGCTCTATCACTGGGCTGGTGCATTCCCCTTCCAGCCCCCTGTCCCTTTTCCATATAGTCTGGAAGTTCCTTCATTGGGATACTTGGGTAGAGACCAACTGGCAGACAACAGGACAAATCTATGCATCAAAATACTCCACCACTTAATTAGTGGAGTGCATTTAATTAGTCCTAGAGACTAGCACATGATAAAGATATCAAAAGAAAAAAAAAAAATAAAGAGGCTTTTGCTGCTTTGATAAGGTCCAACAGGAAAGTACATAACAGCAAAATATTATTTTCTTCAAATATCCAATAGCACAGGATTGTTCCTTGTTGGTTTTGAATCATTTCACTTTTATGTCTCCAACAGAATTATCCAGGTTTTGCTGGGACCTTAACTTACAAGTACAATGAAAAAAGGCTTTCTGAATAGTAGTAAAATGTATTCTGGAGCTAAAAGTTTTCTAGCTAAATATTTGAGTTTCTTATAAAAGTGGTGTAATCTTGGTTGAAATTTGAGATACCACTGCTATGAATGTTTAAATATGCACAGGACTGCCCTTCTTACTCCTCTGGCCAGGGCTTCCCACATCTTCCATTGCTTTGGCAACTTTGCCTGGCCAAATTTGAGTTTCAACTAATAGCAACGGTGGCTATATCCTTGGCAGAGCTGTTGAGCAGGATTTATAGAGAGCAAGGCATTACTTGGCAGAATGAAAAAGGGAAAAATAAGAGGCAGATTTCTGGGAGAGGAGAGCTCTGCTTAGGAGCTGTGTCAGTGACATCCATTCCAAACAAATAAAAGAAGAATTTTCAGGAGAAATGTCTGTATCAACTGCTACAAAACTATTTCTTATTACTTATTCCTGGACTTTTTGTGGGCTTAGAGATATTGAAAAGACAGAATTCTTTGCACATTCCAAGTATTTTAATTAATTTCAGAAGACTTATTTAATGATGCTGAGATTTAGCTCCTGTGGATGGTGCTGATCATTTTGAATAAGGTACAAGATGGTTCTATTTTTCAATATTGTCTTGGACTAATTAATGCCTCATTTAAATTCTCAGGCAATGAAGCCCTGACATTATTTTAGCTATTTCCCTTAATTGCCTTGGTATTGCAATTTGACTTCAATTTCATAATTTAAAAAAAAAAATAAAAAAAAATACCAACTGTAAAACCTCTGTATCTAAAAAGTTTGTTAATGTAATTTTGCTTTATGGAAACAATTGAATGTGGAGTTTCTAAGATGCCGCTTTCAGTGATGTAGATCTTTTTATCAGTTTGTGGGTGGAAATGAAAGATTGTGGCTGGATGAGACAGCAAAACCCCTTTGCTCAGTGAGTTTGTGCTCATCACGGGTTAGCTACAAGGGGTTGTAGGCTACCAGTTTCAGTAGGGATTTTGGAAATGTCCTGTAGTTGTGCCTGTTACCCAATTTCTGTGGATAAATGGAAATGGGAACACGCTGGAAATGGGAGATCCCTAAAATGAGAGGATCTTCTATATAAAACCCGGCTCTTTAAATTTTAGTCTTGGTTGCTTAAATTTGGTTGTGTGAATCTTAGGCACTGCCAGCATGGTGAAAAGAAGCTTTAAATCCATGTTTATTTCCTATTTGTGCTGATACACTGTCCGTCAAAAACCAGGAATTAGTTTATATGGGGAAACATCCTGTAAATGCACAAAGGTTTCTTACACTCTGGAATTTAGTGAGCTCTCTTTGTAAATGCAGGGTTTTTATGGTCTCCATGATGTTCTGAAATACAAACCTTAGACTGGACAGTATAAACTTGGAAAGGGTTTCCCATTAGAGTCCCCTAAAAAAAGGAATGCAAGTTTCCTTCCTGGCTGTCAGGTGTTGGAAGGGGCTGCCCAGGGAAGGTGGAGTCCCCAGCCCTGGAAATGTTCAAAACCCCTATGGATGTGTCACTTGGGGACGTGGGTTAGTGGTGACTACAGTGCTGCTGGTTGACAGCTGGACTTGTTGATCTTAGAGGGCTTTTCCCACCTTAACCTTTCTGGGATTCCATGAACTTAATAAAAGGAAAAAACTTTTGTCTTTAACTGAGTTAGGAACAACTCTCAGTTTGAATATATGCAGATGGCAGGGATACAGTTTGTCCTGTGGGATGTTCTGGACATGATAAGTATCAAAAGAGAGAGCAGAGAATCCAGAAGGACCCTTCCCTGGCTGGAAGCAGGGAATGGATGGTTGCTAGAAATACAAGAGGGCTGCAGAAAGCTGAGGCTGTGTCCAAGAAGATGGAAAAGAACAATATGTGGGAGATTAAACAGTAAGGTGCCAGGAGAGGACTGGGAGAACAATTTGAGCAGGGCAGGAGAACTAAGGAATTCTTTCACAAGCACACCAGGTGCAAAAATCTGGCTGCAGAGTTTGGCAGATGAGTAATAGAGACAAAAAAGGAATAGCTGGAGGAAATAAGGCTGGAATAGGAGAGTAGGATGAATATTTTGCATCTATATCACCACGGAGAAGTTGGATCAGGATGCCAAGCTCCTGTTTGGAAGGTGAGTCCTTCCTTACAACTATGCCACACTTCCTTGGAGCTGTCACCAAGTCTGAGGACAAAGAAATGCAGCTGTCTTTCCAAAATCCCTGGCTGGGGATGCTGACCAAAGGCTCCCAGGAAAACTGAGCTGTCATGGGATGAAAGGTGAGCTGTCCCCATGGAAAGATGATGGATAAAGGAGAGGAATTAGGCAGCTGTTGCCTTTGTCAAACACTTTCTGGGAAATCAGCCTAATTTCCCTATCTAAGTGGACCTGTATTGTTGATCACTCTGCTGAGCACCACAGCTTGCTGCTCTTCACCTTCCAACTGCCTTGGAGCTGATTCCCTGGGATTTTGCTCTCCATTTAAGGCTGTTTTGGAATTCTCTTGCCTTTGCACACTTAGCAATGAGCTCCCTGCAAGTTGTTTGTAAATCGAGCAGCATTGGGGGTTTTTACTGCTCACAAAGATGACACAAATTTAGCACTGCACAACCTGCTTCCCAATTGTTCTTCTTATGGCTCTGTCACTGAGTCTTAAATACTTAGTGCAAAATGGGGAAAAAATTGTGTGATCTGTTGCATGTAAGGAGAAAAATCAGATTTTTATTTATTTATTTACTTGCAATGTAGTGTTTGCTTTGGAATCCTGGGAAGCATTTTGAAAAGTGGAGTGATGGGCAGTGTAGCACAGCTGATATTTTTAAAACATTACAAAAATTTAGGGGATTTTTTTATATTAAGTCCCATTTTATCCTAACTCCTGCATAGTTCTTTCCACAGAATCATGGAATGATTTGTGTTGAAAGGGACTTTAAAGTCCATCCAGTGCCACCCCCTGCCATGGGCAGCAACACCTTCCACTATCCCAGGGTGCTCCAAACTCCAGTGTCCAGCCTGGCCTTGGACATTTCCAAGGATGTGACAGCCACAGCTTCTCTGGGCACCCTGCACATTCTGTGCTGTTATATGCACAGATGTGCAAACACAGAGCTCTTTGCCTCTCCTTAAACTCTCTGGATGCCTTGAAACCTTTTGCCAGCTCCAGGAGGAAACAGCTGAACGCTAGCACTGAGAGTCAGCCTCTTCCACATCTCCTATAAATCACCATAAACACTTTTATCATAATAAATGTAATGCATAGCATTCGCCTCCAGATCACCTGTTACAGTAGGAATGGGAATATTTTCACCTGGAGGCCTGGCAGGGTGAAGCTGACTGGGTTTTAGCCTTCCCTGTTAGCACATGATGGAGGAGCTGGCGTTGCATACCTCTGAGTATGATGCCAATTATTTTCCCTGGCAAGCTGTCACCTGGCAGGCTGGCTCTACTTCTGCAATTTCCCCTGAAGTATCTGAGACTAAACGATGCACAAACAAGGCAGGCCATGATTTATTTGGGATGATTGGTTTAGGTGCTGATTCCTGGGGGAAAGGTGCCTTAGGCACTACATATTTAGATATGCAGAAGAAAGCCTGGTTTGGGATGAAATAAGTGTTCAAGTCAAATTGTTGTGTTATCTTCGCTTTCCTGTGCTGCCTAATTTCCCAACTGATGCTTTCCGTATTTCCTGTGTGTTCCTTGTCACCTCTGTAGTTTTCTAAGTGGCAAAAAATGTGTGTTACAAAAAACCCATTTGAATTTAACACACTGGCAGCAAACATTGTCCCCCAGGAATAACAGATATGAGTCATGGAAATGCTCTATTTCTAACTCAGTTCATTGCAAAGCTGAGTCTTCTTTTCTGACCACTAAAAGGTGATGTGGGAACCTCCCATTGCATTTGCTTTTATAAATATCTGTAAATACATTTAGGAAAGGCTCCAACATCTGCTGCTTTATGGTGAAGTTTGGATAAAATGCTATGGAAGGAACTTGATTTACAGAGAATGCATTCAATGCTCACAGCTTCATAGCAGGCTAATACACAGACATCTCCTGTTTCTCGTACTGTTGGAATTTCCCAATAATTTTCTCCTGTGCTCATAATTCCAGTGAGTTTAATTTCCATCACTGGAAAACAAGGAATGATCTGTGTTTGTCTGTCATGAAATTATATTAACTTTGCTTTTGTCTTTGGGGGCCAGGGATTGGGGC
>NC_031775.1:3383037-3389023 GCF_001522545.3 Parus major | reverse complement strand
GGGAAGGAGGGAGGGAGGGAAGGAGGGAGGGAAGGAGGGAGGGAGGAAGGGAGGAAGGGAGGAAGGGAGGAAGGGAGGAATTATTCATTTCCTTGCCACACCTTGAGATTTATTGATTTTCCCAAATAACAGACAGGAATTTTCGCTGCATATCACAGTGGGAAGATGGAAACTTCCTCTGAGTGACCTTATTGTGGCCCTTCAGTACCTGAAAGACCTACAAGAAATCTGGAGAGGAACTGTTTACAAGGCCCTGGAGTGGCAGGACAAGGGAGAATGGCTTCCCACTGGCAGAGGGCAGGGATAGATGAGATATTGGGAAGGAATCGTTTCCTGGGAGGGAGGGCAGGCCCTGGCACAGGGTACCCAGAGCAGCTGTGGCTGCCCCTGGATCCCTGCAAGTGTCCAAGGCCAGGCTGGATACTGGGGCTTGGAGCAGCCTGGGATAGTGCCAGGGGATAGTGGCATTGGATGGGATTTAAGGTCCTTTCAACCCAAACTGTGCTGGGATTCTATAATTTAGAAGGATTTTACCAGTGTATGTGACCCAAACCCAGTTTGTCTTGTTCCAAGATTTTTTTTGCATTTTGAATTATTTGCAAAGCAGCCTCAGCTGCACAAATCCACCCAACACTAATCTGTTGTAACGGCTGTAGTAAAAAATGAGAACCAAGTTCATTGTCCTATAAATATATCTATAGTTGGTTTAGATATCAATAAACTATCAGTATTTAAAGTGTGGTTTCAAGAAATGTAGTTGCAGCAGGAAAGGAGTTTGGAGAACAATAGCACATCTAAAGCATTGGACACAGAGGAGTGTATTGCTGAATTTGGATATGGACATGAGAAAAGTTCAAACTGCTTGGAAAATGAAATCTTTTAATGCTTGTTCTTATAAGTTCTCCTTTTTGTGGAGTACCAGGGGTTCTTTAGAAATTATTTGTGGGAAAGCAGTAGCAATCCCTCCCTCTCGGGAGATTTCAGCAATCTGAAATATATTAAAAACTCAGAAGCAGTAAGATCCAGCCAGCCCTAGCCCTAGATTCAAAGTTTAATTGCTGATGTTTGTCATCCACAATGTAATCTACAAGCAATAGGCATTAGTATATTTATAAAATCTAGTTTTCTGTTGAAAAGAAATATTCTGAAGTGAAAAGAATGCCTGACTGAAAGATTGCTTGTGGAAAAGTTCCTTATTTCCTTGTTTGCCTTTATTTAATTAGACAAATATCAAGTAGGGGATTGGTAACTTCCTGGAAAAAAGATCCAGAAAAGTAAACCTAAATTAACATGGCATTATTTTCTTCTCTCTTTAGATTTCAAAAGACCTGCATTCAAAGAGATTTCAAAATTCTTTGTCAATTAGTTGGGATGTGAATCACTCTTTCCCTAAATTAGTCAGGCTGCATAATGAATATGAGTGGAAAATCCAGCTGAAATCCCAGATTGTGTGTGCTCCGAGAGTGCATGGAATCAGTTTATCTGAGGGACACAGGCTGAACTTTAAGCACCTAATCCATTTACGTACATATCAATTACCCTGTAATGGTTAATTATCCATGATCCCGTTAGGGGAGCAATCAAGCAACCACATATATTACTCTTTTCTACAGTCATCAAATATTGGAGGCCACCTTGCAGGATATGTTTGACCTAAATTTCAAGTAATTACTAAAAAATATTCAGATTCCTTGCAGATTTATGAAAACAGGCCAGGAAATCAGCCTTCATTTTCAGAGATGGGAGTTTTGCAGTTTGGGAGCATTTCCAGAATTTGTTTTAGTGGTGTTTTAAAGGTAGGAGTTCAAGTCCTCAGGCTTACCTCAGCTTCTTGAGATATCTTTGATAAAGTGCATGAGCCCTCTCCTGTGCCCCAGGGCCATCCCTGAGGTGGGCACAGCACCAGAATGTGCCTCTGCAGGGATAGACTGCCAGGAAACTCCAAATTCTGGAACATCGGAACTGGAGTAAGGTGAGAGCACCCACTGAGAGCACCCACTGCATCACGTGGAGATCATGGACAACACAAAGATGCTCCTGATGCACATCGATTTTTAAGCTGGTGCCAAAATCCCACCCTAACTCAGTCCAGGGAAGCATCCTGAAGCTTCAAATAAAATCACAGTAGTTAACATTCAATTTGCTGAGTGTAAAGATTAAATTATAGCACTAGCTTTTTGGGGGTTTTTTTAATTTTTTTTTTAAATGCAGATGGAATGTTGATCCTCAAGCAGACACTTAAGGGAAGAAATCCCTGGGCATCACAACGTTTTTCACCCATTGTCAAGTTTGTTTTGCATAGCCTGATTCCCTTGTCAGCCTGGGGAATTAAAGGTTCTGTTTTGTTTTGTTTTCTGTGGACAGGTACTATGAGCTAATAATAGCAGTTAAAGTATCCTCCTCCTTCTCTTTCATTAACAGAAGATTGAGGCCAGGCTTAGATCACTTAACAGGGGACATTAGCAGATGACTTGGTGCAGAAGGGCCACTTTAAGGGGTTTTGTTGCTGTGATGTCCTACATCAATTTCGGGATTGATCTGGGCAAAGAGAACACAGCATTCTAAAAGGCAGATGAAATTTCTTTGTACAAGAAGCTCCTCAGTAATCTTGTGTTCCTGGGGGTTTGGGTGTGTTTAGGAATCAGCGCTGGGATTTCTAAAGCCTTTTATAGCAAACATATGAGCAAAGGAAGAAATCGACCCTGCTGGAGTCCGTAGCCCCTGAGCCTGGGTGGGAATTTAATGCTCACTGCTTTGGGTATGGACAGAAGAGAGGAACGTTAAACTCTGCACTTCCTCCCAACCTGCTGAATCCAATTCTGCTGATCCTTATTCACTGGCCTCCAAAATACAGAGTCCTAAATATCTCCACATTCTTCTCATTCTGGTCGGACTTCAGAACAAAGAAGTGTCACCTGTGCTAAGTGAATAAAGAAACGTGGCTTGAATCAGGAGCATCCTTGGGTGCTGACATTAATTGTAAGAGGCCCTGGGGTTGCATCAGGTGTTGGATCTGCTCTGGGCTGGAGGCCATAAAAGCTGTGGAGTTCTAGGATGGATAGATGTTGCTGCCCTAAATATGAAGGTCAAAAACCACTGGGGTCACCATTGCTGAGTTGAGATTTGGCCAGAGATGAAGGTGGAGGCAGCATATTCAGTTCTGCACACAGAAGAATCTGTGTTCTGGTTTTGGTTCTACTCCAGGTACAATGAATGTCTGACTTTTTAAAGTAAAGAGGTGGCATAAACAGCTCCTTAGTGCATGAGGCTTTATAAGGTCTTCAAAGCCACAACTCTTCAAGAAAGATGCAGCAATCATAAATGACAAAAACTTTCTTGTCTGCTGATATTTCAGAGTAAAAGGTACCTTGGAGGCTGAGCTCTGCATAAGCATTTGTGGCATTGACTGTTCAGCTGTTTGTTCAAAGGGGATTTTCCCTATGATCTAAGCCCTGAAAACCCCCATTTAACCTATCCCTGGGCAACAAGATCTTGGTGCTGAAGATTCTCCCAAAAGCTCAAGCACATCTGATTCTTCGCTGAAGATGGTCCCAAAAGCTGAGACACACTCAATTCTCTGCTGAAGGTAGCCCCAAAAGCTCAGACACACTAAAGTCTCTTAAGGCCTCCTGGCAGGTGAAGCTAAGCAAGCTCTGAAATGGAGACATTTCAGGAAATTGTCAGTGTCATATGGATTTTCTTTAAAAAAGTGAGCATTCAGTGGCTGCAGGGAAATAAAATTCTCCTGGAAAACCTCAGCAGCCATGGAGCCACTGCTGTCCCTTTCTCAAATCCTTGAAAGGGTTATCGAAGTGCCTTGCTCTCATGGGTGCACCATCTACTCAAAGTTCTCCTTGTCTGTCCTGCTTTTAAGCATTTTCATTTCTCACTTTGATTTGATCCCAGAATAGAGGTTCCCCTGTTACTTCCTGGGTGTTTGTCATGGTCTCCAAAAGCAACTGCCCCCAAATTCCTTTTCTGCCAACTGACATGGAACTCCACCCGAGGGCTCATTGCAAGACAAGACAGTGACTCATTCTTCCCTCTCAGAAATAGCATTGAGAAAGCTCAACAAAGGAAGTCAACAATGAACACAAGGATTACAAAAATGCTCCCATTCTCCGTGAGTTAATTTTAGAGTGTAATCAACATATGTTCATGGTTTAGAAAGATCTCCATCCTCATTATTAGCATCATTATTGTCACCGTGACTGTTTTTACACAGCACTTTTGATTTGCAAGGGAGTGTTTTTTACCAAATGATAAGTTAGGTGTTCATGGTAATCAGAGAATTGAGTCAAAATCCCTACACTGGGAGATTGAATTTCTTTGCAAACACAAAGGATTTCTGGGAGGTTTGGTTTCTTTGCTTTTCTTTTGGAGCAGATGGCAGTGAGAGTGACTTCATCATCCAATTCCTATTCCCTGTTAGGACCTAAAAAATAGTTCATACACAGAGATACTGGGGGGAAAAAAAAAGGAGATTTCATTTCTGGGGCCTCTCCCATGTGAGAGTCATGGTCAGGTCTCAGGGGATTCCCACCACCCCAATCTCACTGTAACTTAATCTTTTCCTAGTTTTTTTTGTCCAGGTTTTGATCTCATTTGACTTGGCTGGACAACATTTCTGCCTGTTTTGATCCACTGGTGTTTTGTGTTGTAAAGACAGAAATTTTGAATCCTCCCAAAGATAACTTGTTATTTTGTAGGGAGAAAAAAAGTCAGCTTTCATCCTTTATTTTGAGTGTCTTTGATTTGTAAAACTGAGAATTCCAGGAAATAGCACTTTGGAGGAAATCTGCTGGGTTCCAGGTACTGAACAGCAAAGCTATGAGCAAGTTAAGTGATGATGGGGAATATAAATCATGTACTCAGAATAGCCAAAGGTTTCTGTGGAGCCAGGAAGGCAACAGATCACCACTGGGCAAAGTGATGACTCTTGCAAAGGAAAGAAAACACTTCTTTCCCTTTTTTAATGCAGATAAAAGTCTTAATGACTGTAACTGTCCAAAAGATTCATAGCTGTGTGTGGGAGAGGGAAGTTCCCTGTTAAAACTACTGATACGACCAAGGTAATGCTCAGGGGGAAGGGGACAGGACGGAAAAGCAGTCTTTGCCATGTTGTATTTTAGAATGTGAACGTAGGGAAGAAATGAGGATTGTCACAGTAAAGCTTAAAAGCTCAAAACAACACAAGATGTAATGCGAGTTCGGCTCTAGTGAGACTGAGATGCAGGTCTTTGGCGAAATGTCTTCAGGGCTTATTGTCCCAAAAGTTCCCTCTCCAACCGAAATTTTTCATTACTTAGTCTAAAAGTGAATTTAGGGAAAGAGGTTGTTGTAGTGTTTATTGACTTCCCAGAATACTTTTTTTCCCCAGTATAAACAAATGTCCCTAAGCAAAGTCAGGTGTTCCTTGGCAAAGAAAATGCTCATATGTAACTTACCACTTGTAAGAGGTCCTTGCTGCTTTTAAATAAATGAAAATATTTCCTCCCTAAACCCAAGAATGTGTGGCTATTTAGAAATAGAGGCTTCTACAATGAATTGATGTATGTTCACATTGCCTTTATGTTTCTTATTTTTGTCATATTGTTCTCAGCAGGATGTTCTCTTCCTAATATTATTCTGATTTAGAATTAATACGGTTCAATTACACTGAGTATAAATGTATAAATCACAAAATGAAGTGCTGTTTTCCCTTGAAAATAATAATTGGGTAAAGATCTAATGCTCCCACTTCACAATTAAATTTCCCTCAAGGGGTCAAAAAGGTGATGTGACATTTTAGCCCACAGGCTGAGAGGGAAGACTTGGAGTTTAAGATGTCAGTTTTGCTTCTGACTGTGGAACAACGGAGGATTTATTATTTATTATTTATTATTTATAGGGCCTTGACAGCATGGAGAGATGAGCAGAGAAGAATTGTCTGAAACTCCACAAGGGGAATGCAGGTCCTGCACCTGGGCAGGAACAACCCCAGGCA